>NC_058085.1:67147302-67423542 GCF_014858855.1 Bufo gargarizans | reverse complement strand
AGACAAAGAGAAGTCCTCTCCGAAACTTTCAGTTCCGGTGACTCTCTCGCATATGGGAGTCACACTGACTGTGCCTGTATTCTTGGACTCTGGTTCAGCAGGTAACTTCATCCAGCAAGCTCTGGTCCAGCAGTTCCAGCTTCCTACCAGCCGTCATGAAAGGCCTCTGTCAGTGGCCTCCGTTAAAGGACTACCACTCCCTGAACCAGTCATCTCTGCGACTAAGCCCCTCAAGCTGCAAATTGGGGTTCTACATTCCGAGATGATTTCCTTCTATGTGCTGCCAGCGTTCATGGATCCAGTGATCCTCAGTCCTCCGTGGCTGAGTCAGCATTCCCGAGTTCTGGACTGGAACTCCAGTCACAATCTTTGTTGGGGATCATCCTGTCATTCCACCTGTTTAGCGGAGATCCGACCGGCTTCCTCACCTCCTTTACCAGTAGATCTGCCTGATTTCCCATAGCAGTACACTGGTTTTGCAGATGTTTTCAGCAAGAAGGAGGCGGAGACCCTGCCTCCTCATCATCCGTATGACTGCCGGATTGATCTTCTTCCTGTTGCCACTCCTCCTCGTGGTCGAGTCTACCCCCTCTCACTTCCCGAGACCCAAGCAATGTCTGAATACATTAAAGGGAGTCTGTCACCACATTTCAGCATATTAGACCGATCAAATAGGGTTATATGATCCACCCAGAACTTAAAAACGGCACCTCCTAAACGGCTCATAACCCCGCCCTCCGTCCGCCTCTGCCCGTCCGTTTACTCCCCTCCCCTGTCCTTTTCCACTGCGGCTGTGCAGTCCAAATCGTAGCGGGCGCATGCGCAGTAGGTATTGCGATGCCCTGCCAGGAGCGGGCATCGAATTGCGCATGCGCCCGCTACGATTTGGACCGCACAGCCGCAGTGGAAAAGGACAGGGGAGGGGAGTAAACGGGCGGGCAGAGGCGCACGGAGGGCGGGGTTATGAGCCGTTTAGGAGGTGCTGCCTGGGGCTCTGAGGATTGAGACACCGCCCTGGGCACTTGAGAGGGCTCATTAACATAATCTTATAAGTTCATTTTCGGCTAAAAGAAAAGTCCGTTATTTACAACAAAGGTACCGTTTTTAAGTTCTGGGTGGATCATATAACCCTATTTGATCGGTCTAATATGCTGAAATGTGGTGACAGACTCCCTTTAAGGAAAATCTTGAGAGAAGGTTTATCCGGAAATCTATGTCGCCCGCCGATGCTGGGTTCTTCTTTGTGCAAAAGAAAGATGGATCCTTACAGCCCTGTATCGACTATCATGGGCTGAATAAGATCACAGAAAAAAGCCGATACCCTTTACCGCTGATCTCGGAACTCTTCTACAGGATTCGGGGAGCTAAGGTCTTCACTAAATTGGACCTACGCGGCGCATATAATCTTATCCGCATTCGAAAGGGCAATGAGTGGAAGATTGCTTTTAACACTTGTGACGGACACTACTAGTATCTCGTCATGCCCTTCGGTCTGTGCAATGCTTCCGCAGTATTCCAGGAGTTAGTTAATGAAATCTTCCGGGATCTTCTTTATGTCTGCGCAATTGTGTACCTAGACGATATCCCGATTTTTTTCCTCAGATTTAACCACTCACCGGAAACATGTACGTTTAGTATTGCAACAGTTGAGAGAAAATCGCCTTTACGCCAAACTCGAGAAGTGCCTCTTCGAGAAATATACTGTACCGTTTCTCAGATACGTCATCTCGGATACCGGATTGCAGATGGATCCCGAAAAGTTGAAGGCGGTAATGGACTGGCCCCGCCCACAGGGTCTAGACTCCTGAGGCAAAGGCCGCCTTCGTTCAATTAAAGGAGTCCTTTGCTTCCGCACCAGTTTTGCATCACCCCGATGTCTTCCACCAATTCTTCTTATAGGTGGATGCCTCCTCCATTGGAGCCGGTGCCGTTCTCGTTCAGAAAGGTTCCAAGGGCAAGATGGTTACCTGTGGGTTCGCTTCCAAACTCTTCTCACCGGCTGAGAGGAACTACTGTATTGGAGACAGAGAACTTTTAGCCATAAAACTTGCCTTGGAGGAATGGCGATATCTGTTGGAGGGGGCTCAGCATCCGGTGATAATATTCACGGATCACAAGAAGCTTACTTATCTGCAGACAGCTCAGCGTTTGAACCCTCACCAAGCCAGGTGGGACCTCTTCTTCTCTCGATTTAATTTTGAGTAGCACTTTCGCCCAGCGGAGAAAAACATCAAGGCCGACGCTCTGTCTAGGTCATTCGACTTTGCAGACCAGCAGGAGGAGCCCCAATTCATTGTAGATCTTGCTCACGTGATCACAGTGGCTCCTGTCCGGTAAGAGACATTCCTCCTGGGATGACGTTTGTGCCTTCGGCCAAAGGAAGACGTATCCTAACATGGGGCCACAACTCCAAACTGGCCGGTCATCCAGGTATTCACAAGACCACAGAACTAGTGTCTCGCCACTACTGGTTGCACACATTGTCATGTCCAAAGATGTACGTGATTATGTCTCCACCTGCAATGTCTGTGCTCAAAATAAAATCTCCAGGAGCAAACCACCTAGTCTGTTGCTACCGCTACCTGTTCCTGAGGCTCCATGGCAACACATTGCCATGGACTTTATTACAGATCTACCGTCTTCAGCCAGATGTACTGTGATTTGGGTGGCCTTGGACCCCTTCTCCAAGATGTCGCATTTCGTCCCTTTGACTGGACTGTCCTCGGCGGTGCAACTTGGCAAATTATTTGTGCAACATATATTTTGTTTGCACGGCTTACCTGGACATATTGTCTCTGATCGGGGAGTTCAGTTTACTTCCAAGCTCTGGGGAGCTCTTTGCCAACTGCTTCTCGGGTTATCATCCCCAAACCAACAGACAAGTAGAGCAGGTCAATTAGATATTAGAAAATTACCTTCGGCATTTTGTTTTGGCTCAACACAACAACTGGGTATGCAGCGTCCCACATATATGTGTAAATGGGACACTTTAAACATCTGCTTATTTAGGTATTTATTTGCATTGTATGGTATTTCCTATTATCAGGCTGGCAATGTCATTTTACCCATTCACCCCAGGTGGTGTTGGCACCACATAATATATATAGCTTGGGTGTGTCTAGCTTAGAGCAGAATGTAGAGAAGAACAGGAAGTGAAGTAGTATGTATCAGAGGAGAGTGTATGGAGGAGAGAAACAGGCCTTATCCACCTTGTAGCTGCAATTTCTTTCCTCCAGGACCTGATCAATCCTGGAGAGGACAAACCAAGGGTAGTTACTGCAGCCAAGCACAGGACAGTAAGTCTATGTCTAAATATGAAGCAAGCCTAGTGAGGGTTATAGCTGAATCTAGCTTATGGACCTCATCAGAACAAGTGCCTAAGAGCAACTTTCCAAGTGCCGGGACACAAATGGATAATTAGTGCGCAGAATTGTCCTTATTCACTAGAAGCCTTCCGGGATTTAGTGGAAACCAGAAAACCTGAATCCTTTAGGAGAGCATCCTGCAAATAATGATGCAGAGAGTTTGCCTGCTGTGAGGGGAACGCCCTTATTGGATAGCTCAAGATAGAAAACAGCATAATTAGTACCAGTGTGCTACAGTTTGGACTTAGAATAATCACAGAAGTCTTGCCTGTAAAGTGTTAGTCCTAAAGAGAACTCCTCAACTGACAATTGCCTAAACCTGATAAGTGGAATACTACTGAACTTATTTCTGAGTCATCACTTATATCATACAAATGAACTGTGTATGTACTGACTACCTGAAGACAATTGATTTAGTAAATGTTCAACTGTTTGATAACAACTGACTCCTCATCATTTCCAATACTACACTCAACATTTGCACCTAACGGTGCTGGCGTCACGAAGCAGAGGCCCAGCCGCCACAAGCACCCTAAACACCACCACCACCAAGGGCACCTCAACTTCCATCTGGCTGGTGTTCCCTGTAACTGAGAGTGCCCCGGAGGATTTAGTGCTGTCTTCCCATCCACTGCACTGCCGGCCCAGGGAGGCTCTGCTAACCGTGAGTACAAATGAACAAATGAACACCGTGAGTACAAATGAACAAATGAACACCGTGTGCCTCGCGCGTTTCCCCTGCGGATCTGGCACATCGCATGAATTGGCATCACGAACAGGATACAAAATCCCCTGCGCCTTATGCAAACAGGATACAAACACCACTGCACCTTATGAGAATAAGCCCACTTGCTTTATTGAGAGACTTTTGCTTGTTGCACGTTTTATTGAACTGGGGAATTGTTTGAATCACTTGAAAACTACATGGGCATACTTCCCAAGTTACTTGCTACAGAATCGCAGTGTCAAAAGTGGAAAAATTGCATGTTGCTGTGTCACTACCACTATTTGCTGTCAGTGAATAGACTGTTGTTCTTGAGCTTAAAATGGCCACTGGAGGCCTTCTTGATTAGTTTGCTGTGCCAATAATTTGAGTCACGCCCTGCTAGTGGCGGGAAAATGTTGTGCCTTTCAAGAGGGGGAAAATCTATTTGTGCCACCCCTTATGCAAAGTAATTAATAATGTGCCTACCTCCAATGTTGTATTGCCCAAGAGCTGGTGCCTCCCCTATGCAAAGCGAACCCAGGGGGAGGGTCGCGTACCAGAAGAGCGTAATGTGCATGCTGAACATGTCAATAGACGCAGCGCACACAGGGAGTACGCTGAAGAAGAAGAAGAAGAAGAAGAAGAAGAAGAAGAGATTGCAAACATGGCGGACTGTACTCCCACGAGGCTAGAGAAAGACAGCCACCCGGACCCTGACCAGCAGTCCAAGAAGGAGGAGCGGGTCCGTGCACCTGAAGAATGGGCCACGAGACTGAGAGCCCAAGGCGTCGAGCCGCCACCATATGGAGACCCCACTGAACCTGTGGAGCCAGATGACTCCCATTGGGATGCCTGGAAGGAGCGTGTCTCCTGCCACAGTTCCTACTGAGGTACATGATGCGGTTAATGGATAACATTTTTACTGTAGGCCACTGGACTACAGGCCCCAAAAATTATGCATTCAGCGTACATGAAAGATTAAGTAAGTATGTGGCTTGAGGGTCAATGGATATCAATTTTACTGAAGGCCAGTACAAATAGAGGTCAAATACATATGTTAAAATACATATATTAAAAGAACTAAAAATATAAAATTGGATTAAAAATATGGCTAATGAAATCCCCCCTCTTGAAAAAAAACCTAATGATAATAGTTGAAACACGTGGTCGCCACAGGTGTTGAATTCCTCCGAGGCCCAAAACATTAGGCATTCAACGGACAGAAAAAAACTTTTATGCCGCTGTACTTAGGCAGGTATTATTATTTGTTCTGTGTGGTGGCGGATATTTGTGGACTGTCATGAGGAAATTCAATTAAGCGTGGTCGTCACTAGTGTTGAATTCCTCCGAGATCCATGCCTTATTCATTTTAAAAAATGTGAGGTAGTCCACACTGTAGTGAGCTAGGCGAGTGCGCTTATCCGTCACGATCCTCCCTGCTGCGCTGAACATCCTTTCGGACAGGACACTAGACGAGGGGCAAGCCAAGAGTTCCTTAGCAAATTGTGCCAGCTCTGGTTCCTCGCTTCTCAGAGCGTCCACATTGGCCGTTAACCTGATGTAGTCGGACACCTGTCGGTCTAGGTGTTGCTTGAGGCTGGATCCGGAGGGTGGCTGTCGATGGGTTGGCTGCAAGAATGATCTCATATCCGAAGTGACCAACACATCTTCAAACCGCCCTCTTCTTGCATGCGCTGTTGGATTGGTACCCGCAACTGTTTCTCTGTGAGTGAAAATTCCTCTGACAGCGCCCACAAAAGCAGCATTTCTCGAAGCAAGGCCTGGAAGTGCTACATTCTGACAGCCCTTTGTGAAGCTGGTAACATGTCCGCCATTTTGTTTTTGTACCGGGGGTCTAAGTACGTTGTCACCCAGTACTGGTCCTTGCCCTTTATGCTTTTTATACAGGGGTCCCTCTTCAAACACTGGAGCATGAAGGCTCCTATTTGCACTAAACTGGAAGCGGTGGAGTAGCCTGGTTCCTGCTCATCGTCCAGGATAATGTCGTCCTCAGTCTTCTCCCCCCAGCCACAGACAACACCAGGGATCCCAGAAAAGTTTAAAGCATGCTCTTCTTGCTCCTCCTCCGTCCCGGCACCATCCTCCTCTGACTCCCCTTCAGACTCCTGTTGACTTGACTCAGATGGAGTAGCCCCCTCTGGGAATGTATCCAGCATTGCGACTTCCTCATCTTCCTGCTCCTGCTCCTCGACGGCTTGATCAATAACACGACGCAATGCACGCTCCAGAAAGAAGGCGAAAGGTACGATGTCACTGATGGTGCCCTGTGTGCGACTGACCAGTTTGGTGATATCATCAAATGGCCTCAGAAGTCTGCATGCGTCGCGCATGAGCAGCTACTGGCGCGGTAAAAAAAAACAAGCTCCCCAGAATCTGTCCTGCCGCATAGTTTGTGCAGGTAGTCGTTAACTGCACGTTTCTGCTGGAAAACAGACGTCTGACAGGCAGGTGTGTCGCCGCTGAACGTCAGCAAGGCAAGCCATGGCCGTGTAAGATCTTCTAAAATGGCCATAGATTTTCCTGGCCTGTAGCAAGACGTCGTGGACCCCGAGTATTTGGCAACGAATCGCTGCACGACTAAGTTCAGGACATGTACCATGCACGGCACGTGTGTCATTTTGCCCTGTTTCAGCGCGCTCAGCAGATTGGCACTGTTGTCGCACACCACTTTACAAACTGTCAAATTGAGCGGGGTTAGCCACTTATTGGCCTGTGACCGCAAAGCTGAAAGGAGTGCAGGACCGGTGTGGTTCTTGGCTTCAAGGCACAACAGCCGCAGCACACCATGGCAACATCTCACCTGGAACGTCGAATAGGTTCTGGGGAGCTTGAGGGGCGCAGCAGAAGAGGCGGTAGCAGTGGAAAAGGAGGAGTCAGCCGAGGAGGAGACGGAGGATGGAGTAGGAGGAGGAGAAGAAGAGGCAGGCCTGCTTGCAATCCGTGGCTGTAACACCAAATCCACACGGGTGCCACGGGTTGCATGCTTGATGACCGTCAGAAGGTTCACCCAGTGGGTAGTAAAAGTTATGTACCTTCCCTGCCCGTGTTTGCTAGACCACGTGTTTGTGGTCAGATGTATCTTGGCACCGACACTGTGTGCCAGAGATACATTCATTTGCCGCTGAACGTGGCCATATAGCTCTGGGATGCCCTTCTGGGAGACATATTTCCTTCCGGGGACCTTTCATTACGGTGTGCCATTGGCCACAAATTTTCTAAAGGCCTCCGAGTCCACCAGTTTATATGGCAGTAGTTGGCGGGCTAGCAGTTCCGACAAGCCAGTGGTCAGCCGTTGAGCAAGAGGGTTATCCGGCGTCATTATCTTTTTTCGCTCAAACATTTGGGCCACGGAAGCCTGCCTTTTGCCAGATGAACGCGACGATGGCACGGTGGAAGGTGGAGTGGAGGACAAATGGGAGGAGAGAGGAGAAGGAGGAGGCAGGACGTGGAGCGCCGGGAGTGTGGCTTTCTGGGTTCTGACGGCTTTGCTCCCACTGGGCTCGGTGATGGTAGGCCAGGTGCCTTTTTAAGGCGGTCGTTCCTAGGTGAGTGTTGGGCTTACAGCGACTTATGCGTTGACAGCACAGGCTGCAGATGGCAACACTATTGTCAGCAGCTGACACGTTAAAAAAAGCTCACACTGCGGAGCCATGTGCAAGCGTCCTGGGAGCGCCAAATGTAACCGTGCATGGTGGATGGCTCGTTCCAGAAACATTAGTCTGCTTTTTGCCTCCTGTGCACTGAGAGTTCTGCCTGCTTCTCCTCCCTATTTGCTGCTCCATCTCTCCCTCTAAACTCCCCTCCTCTTCCTCTATTGTGGTCACCCATGTGACGTCCAATGACACATCATCATCGTCACCTTCACCACCACTGACATTAGAGATCTCGGAGAAGGCAGCAACAGCGGGGACCACCCTCCTTGGGCTGATCTGAGTACTGTCGTCAGACTGCTGAGTGGCAACCGTTGATACCTCCTCTTCCTGATCCGATGCCAAGAATGGCTGCACATCGATAAGGTCTTGTAATGGATGGGAAAATAATTCCTCTGACTTGAGCGGAGGGGATATGGTGGTGGTGGTGTCTTTAGGGGTGTACACAGCAGAGAGTGAGGAGGGTGCAGATACAGAGGATGAGGAGGGTGCAGAAGCGGAAGTCTGAGTGAGCCACTCAACCAAGTCTGGTGCGTCCTTTGACGTAATCACACGCACCTTCTGCAACTTCCCACTTAGGCTCCGTCCTGGTGCACCTGCCTGACTCCTACCACCCCTGCGGAATGGCCTGCCTCACACCCATCTACTACATTATCTGTACTCAGAGAGTTATCGCTGTGTTATCTGTGGTGTTACGTATGACTGCAGATGATATGTACTACATTATCTGTAAAAAGAGGTGTGTTGACAGGTTGGGGGGGGGGGCGCAATACTTGGCTTGCCCCGGGTGCTGGCAACCCATGCTACGCCACTGCCTAAATACACTATATAGAAAGTATGTTATTGGTATATAACAGCCCTGCTTCAATCAATTTTTTTGGGGGGAGCAACTGGTATATCATACCAGTTTAAATTATTTGTTCCAATAGCGTTTGTCACTCTGTGTAGCTGAGGTAACGCAGCAAAACCGCAAACAAATGCTGCACTACCCAAATGCACTATATAGAAAGAATATTATTGGTATATAACACCCCTGCTTCAGTCAGTTTTTTGGGGGGGCAACTGATATATGACAACAAACTAAACGGTCCTCTGACCACAAAAAATCCCGTTAGGGGTCCTAACTACATATGTATCTAAAAATACATCTTTAATTATATTCACTTAAAACTGCTATTATAGAAAAGAAAAAATGTGTATGATTAAAACTATCAGGACTAAGCAGAGGGCATCAGTTTTAACACCAGTATATGGCAGTACTAAGGGCTCTTTCACACTTGCGTTCTTTTCTTCCGGCATAGAGTTCCGTCGTCGGGGCTCTATGCCGGAAGAATCCTGATCAGGATTATCCTAATGCATTCTGAATGGAGAGAAATCCGTTCAGGATGCATCAGGATGTCTTCAGTTCCGGACCGGAACGTTTTTTGGCCGGAGAAAATACTGCAGCATGCTGCGCTCTTTGCTCCGGCCAAAAATCCTGAACACTTGCCGCAAGGCCGGATCCGGAATTAATGCCCATTGAAAGGCATTGATCCGGATCCGGCCTTAAGCTAAACGTCGTTTCGGTGCATTGCCGGACCCGACGTTTAGCTTTTTCTGAATGGTTACCATGGCTGCCAGGACGCTAAAGTCCTGGCAGCCATGGTAAAGTGTAGTGGGGAGCGGGGAGCAGTATACTTACCGTCCGTGCGGCTCCCGGGGCGCTTCAGAGTGACGTCAGGGAGCCCCAAGCGCATGGATGACGTGATCGCATGGCACGTCATCCATGCCCATGGGGCGCTCTGACGTCATTCTGGAGCGCCCCGGGAGCCGCACGGACTGTAAGTATACTGCTCCCCCGCTCCCCACTACTACTATGGCAACCAGGACTTTAATAGCGTCCTGGCTGTCATAGTAACACTGAACGCATTTTGAAGACGGATCCGTCTTCAAATGCTTTCAGTTCACTTGCGTTTTTCCGGATCCGGCGTGTAATTCCGGCAAATGGAGTACACGACGGATCCGGACAACGCAAGTGTGAAAGAGGCCTAAGATATGTTCTTTTTTTTTTTGTAACACTGTGCTTGATAATAAATGCTGCTTGTTGAAAACTGAGTGGTGTGTAGTTTTTTTGATATTATAATATCAACAACTCCATATATAACCTTTTTGTATATTCACTTTTGCACCTTATATGGTATTGCGGTGTATAGTGTAATGTGTTGCTGGTAACAGCAACAATATGTTCTGGGGGTGGTAATTAGGGCCGTTTCTAGGGGCGGGCGGGACGGGCGGCCGCCCGGGGCGCTGTCAGAAGCAGGGGGCGCCCGTTGAGGTATAAAAAAAAAAAAAAAAAAAAAAAAAAAAAAAAAAATGAAATTTCGTTATGAAGGTAAATGATCGGGCGGCCGGCCGGCGGCGCCCCTTATGCTGAGCCTCCTGAGCGGCCGGCTCAGTGCTGCGCAGCCTGCCTGCGCTGCAGACTGCTGAGTTGTTAGTGTAGCGTGGCCGAGCTCTGTTCGGTCCGGCCAGGGGTACAGGAGCATTTGTTTCTTGTACCCGGCCGGACTGAAAGGAAGTGCACACTAAGTGAGCACTTCCTGTCAGCCGGGTACAGGAAACAAAAGCTCCTGTACCGCGGAGCGAACAGAGCTCGGCCACGCTACATTAGAGGTGACATTGACAAGGGGGAGGAAATGAGAGTGAGGGGGGGGGGAGTAGAATGAGACAGAGTGACAAGGGAGGGGGGGGGGGAGAGTAGTAGAATGAGAGTGACAAGAGGGGGGGGGGAGTAGTAGAATGAGAGTGACAAGAGGGGGGGGGAGTAGTAGAATGAGAGTGACAAGAGGGGGGGGGAGTAGTAGAATGAGAGTGACAAGGGAGGGGGGGGAGTAGTAGAATGAGAGTGACAAGGGGGGTGGGGGGAGTAGAATGAGAGTGAAAAGGGGGGGAGAAGAGAGTAAGAGAGTGACAAAGGGGGGGAGAAGAGAGTGACAAAGGGGGGGGGGAGAAGAGAGTGACAAAGGGGGGGGGGAGAAGAGAGTGACAAGGGAGGGGGGGGGAGAAGAGAGTGACAAGGGAGGGGGGGAGAAGAGAGTGACAAGGGAGGGGGGGGGAGAAGAGAGTGACAAGGGAGGGGGGGGGGGAGAAGAGAGTGACAAGGGAGGGGGGGGAGAAGAGAGTGACAAGGGAGTCCGCAGAGCCAGACCAAGAGCCAGACTGCAGCCAGAGACCAGATCATCTAATTGTCCTGGTGGTAAGTAGACAATGCAATATGTGTATTATTTAATTGTTTAGTTATTAATACTACATTTTGCGGACCGCACATTGCCGGCACTAAGAGAATATGCCTATTCTTGTCCGTTATTGGGGACAAGAATAGGACATGTACTATTTTTTTTCAGGTTCGGAATTGCGGATCCGGGTCCGCAATTCCGGATCTGATAAGGGGGGGGCGGGGGTGCCAATTTTTATCTTGCCTAGGGCGGCAAAAATCCTTGCACCGGCCCTGGTCAGACTTACTGACGTCACGCGCCTGATCCTCCCACTAGGCGGCGCAGGCGCGTGACATACAGTGACTGAGTGAGCGCCGCACTGCCTGCCTGTTACCGCCCGCCCTGAGCCCCTGAGCAGTGCTGATGCCTGCTGTGAGGCGAGTGATGGTCTGGGGGGGCATTAATTACAATGGGGGGATGGGGGTTATTACAATGGGGGGGGGGCATTAATTACAATGGGGGGAATTAATTACAATGGGGGGGGCCACTGTGGGAGACATGAAAATGGGGGCCACTGTCACTGTGGGGGACATTAAGTTTAATAAGGATCACTATGGACATTATTTAGAATGGAGGCTGCTGTTGGTGTCATTACTCATTATAACTATAATGTCTGATAGGCCTAGTCCTGAGCTGAGTTATATTACCCTGCCCATGCCCTGTATAATAATGTACCCATCCCTGATACCCCTTAGTTATATTACCCCGCTGGAGTAATATAACTAAGGGGTATCAGGATACATTATTATACAGGGCAGGGTAATATAACTCAGGACTAGGCCTATCAGACATTATACAGTTATAATGACATCCACAGCAGCCTCCATTCTAAATAATGTCCATAGTGATCCTTATTAAAAATAATGTCCCCCCACAGGCAGGCAGTGCGGGCGGCGGCGCTCACTCACTGTACCTCACGCACTGCGTGACGTACAGTGAGTGAGGTGAGCACCGCCGCCCGCACTACCTGCCTGTCTGTTACCGGGGGGGGGGGGGGGGAGTTTTTTTGACACTCGCCCTGAGAGAAAATTTACCTAGAAACTGCACTGGGGTGGTTATTATGAGGGTAGTTATTAGCAGTGTGATTCAATTGCGATATTGATCGTTTGATGTACTATCACCTAAACATTTGTAATCCACTACTATGTTAGTATAACAGTAGTCTGTTCAGTGCTTTATTTTACAGCACTATGTTGTTAATAAACACTGTTTTCAACGGACGAACAGTGTGTTATTATTATGTGATATCAACACCCCCACATGTAGCCTTTTAATGTATTGACATTTGCAGCTTGTTTAGACTTGCAATGTATGACATATGCTATGGGAATTGTGATTTCAAGCACTGAACGGATTGGTCACATACACAGTTCACTACACACACAACACTCTATCCATCTAAATTTTCCCTATCAATTCCAATTGGTGCCCACTGCTATTCCCTGTCTAAAATACAACAGCAACTGGTATATCACACCAGTAGAAATGATGTGTTCCAATAGCGTTTGTCACTCTCTGTAGCTGAGGTAACGCAGCAAAACCACAAACAAATGCTGCACTACCTAAATGCACTATATAGAAAGTATATAATTGGTATATCACACCCCTGCCTCAATCAGTTTGTTTGGGTATATCACACCAGCAGGGGCGGACACAGGAAGCAAAGGGCCCCTGTGCAATGGATGTACCTGCCACCCCCCCCCCCCCCAATCGCACATACAAATATAAACATATATGTGCAAATAAAAAACATCTTGTGAATGTTTATAATATGTATATATATTTTTATGCTAGGTCACACCTCTAACTCTGCCCAAAGCATAAGTATACACACCCAGTCCCCTTAATGCCCCCACATAGTAATTATTCCCCCTTTGTGCCAGTACATAGTAGTTATGTCCAGATATGTGCCCCCTCACAGTTGTAATGGTCAGATATGTTCCCCCTTCACAGGAAGTTAATAAAATATATACTCACCTAGTTCCTCCTGATGACAGTTCAGCCGCTGGCGCTCCACAGCAGTAGCAGGATGTAGTGTCACACATAGGAGGAGGCGCACAGCAGGTTCCCGGCCGCTCCTCCTCACGCACAGACCAGCAGTGTGATGTGTGACACTACATCCTGCTACTGCTGTGGAGCCAGGTCCATATTTCGATTTGATGATGCCCTAGGCATTTTAGTGCCAGTTTTCTCCCCCCAATGAAGTCTATAGCTGATGGTAAAATGCTCCCTAGGCCTTCAGCTATCCCTCAGGACTCCCTCATACGCTTGGACAATTAAAGGACTGACCTGTTACGTGTGCGCTTGGCAGCTGCAGGCATCTGTGTTGGTCCCATGTTCTTATGTGCCCGCATTGCTGAGAAAAAGGATGTTTTATTATATGCAAACGGGGGTGTTACCATTACACCTAGAGGCTCCGCTCTCTCTGGAACTGCCGCGCCCTCTGCACTTTAACATGGCCCGGTGGGATGACATTTTCACTGCCAGGCCCTGTCAAAGTAGAGACAGCAGAGCCTCTAGGTGTAATGGTAACACCCCCGTTGCTCCTGGAGGATCATTTGCATATATTCAAATATTCATTTTTTTCTCAATAATGCAGGCATGGGCCCAACACAGACTGGCTCTGATGGGTGGCTTTAGCGCTGCCCTAGCCATTTTACAGGCTAAAGCATGTCCATTAGTGCCAGTGACATCACCGGGCTCACTGCCAGGCGGAAGCCACCCCCAAATAGTATCCCCAGTGGTAATAAGGCTCCCTATAGGGCACCTCTTATAATCTATAAGGCACTTCTATAGAGCCCTCAGTACTAGTAATGCCCTCCACCACTGCCCACAGTATTTATAATGTTCCCTGCAGTGCCCCCTGTAATTATAATACCTCCTGCCGTACCCCCGGAGTTATAACCATCTCTGTAGTGCCCCCATAAATTATAATGCCAGTCATCTCCCTCCAATCTTCTATAACATACAGTCCCATGTAAAAAAAACATATCTTTCTTATAGTCTTCTATTACATACAGTCCTATGTAACTGACACCCCTCCCCTCCCTTCAGCCCCTCTAACATACAGTCTCAGTTAAATAACATATTTCCCTCCCACTAAGCAGGGAGGAGGTATAATAGGGAGAACCACATCTCCCAGCATTTCTCTGACACATTCATTCCATGGCATCACAGGTCTCCACCGCTGAGCTGCCTCTTTCTGCACTGGTCACATAACGGTTACCTCATCACAGGTCCTACCTCCACTTCCACTGCTGAAAAGATCACATGGCTATGATGTCATCGAAGGTCCTTCAGCTATTGAGTGTAGACACAAACCGGCAGCAGATTCGCAGTAAGTGCTAATTAGACCCCCTAAACTCCGCCCCCTCCAGACGTCCACAACAAGGTGCCCAGGTTACCCTGTTGGCAGAGTTGGGAATGAAAAATATGATAAGATAAAAAAAATAAACGCCTCTGCTGGCACTGAGATGGGCCCCCTCCTTGAACCAGCTGCACAGGCGGTATGTCTGACCCTGCACACCAGTAGAAATTATTTGTTCCAATATCGTTTGTCACTCTGTGTAGATGCGGTGACGCAGCAAAACCACAAACAAATGCTGCACTACCTAAATGCACTGTATAGAAAGTATATTATTGGTATATCACACCCCTGCTTCAATCAGTTTTTTGGGGGGCAACTGCTTTCAGGGTCGGACACAGACTGCAGAGGGCCCCTGTGCAAAGAATGTGCCTGGGCCCCCCCCCCCCCCTCCCCAAACCACACATACAGACATAAACATATATAATGAGTGCATAATCCTGAAAGACCAAGGAGCATATAAGGCTGCACAGTGCTTTTGGCCAACGATGTAGTGCAACCAAGGATCGCAGCAGCACAATGCTACAATGCATCGAGTTAATCTGAACGGGGTCACATTTTGACCTTGAAGTTTCTTACAATCACAATCAAAAAGTCGCAAGAAATTCAGCTGGTTGGATTTTTTTGTGACTGTCGGGTCACGGCCTCATTTACTTTTACTAGTTGCGGTGTAGAGTAGTGTTGCTTCAGGCGTTGGGTGAACAATGTGTGTTGCAGCCACAGCCACCTTGTGGTGCTAGCCTAAGGGACCATTTAGACGGCCATATGTGTTTTGCAGTTCGCAAATTGCGGATCCGAAAAACACGGAGACTGGCCGCGTGCGTCCTATGATAGAAAATGCTGATTTTTGTCCACAATTGCGGACAAGAATAGGACATGTTCTATCTTTTTTGCAGGGCCGCGGAACAGAAGTATGGATGCAGACAACACGCAGTGTGCTGTCTGCATCATTTGCAGCCCCATTGAAATGAATGAGTCTTTTTGACACATCCTCATAGGCACTCTCACATACACACACTGTCATACATGCAGGCACTCTCACATACACACACTGTCATACATGCAGGCACTCTCGCATACACACACTGTCATACATGCAGGCACTCTCACATACACACACTGTCATACATGCAGGCACTCTCGCATACACACACTGTCATACATGCAGGCACTCTCACATACACACACTGTCATACATGCAGGCACTCTCACATACACACACTGTCATACATGCAGGCACTCTCACATACACACACTGTCATACATGCAGGCACTCTGACATATACACACTGTCATACATGCAGGCACTCTAACAGACCCAGACTGTCATACATGCAGGCACTCTCACATACACACTCTGTCATACATAAAGGCACTCTCACATACACAGGCTGTCATACATGCAGGCTCTCTCCCATACACACACTGTCATACATGCAGGGCAGGCACTCTTTTACACTACATCACATATAGATCCCTTCCTCACCTACTTGCCCTCTGTATTGTTGGCTCTTGTGTCCTCAGCCAGGCCCCTCCCCCTTCCAGCAGCATACTTAGGCTCCTCCCCCTTCCAGCAGCAGGCTCAGGCTTCTCCCCCTCCCAGCAGCAGGCTCCTCCCCCTCCCAGCAGCAGGCTCAGGCCCCTCCCCCTCTCAGTAGCAGGGCTCGGTCTACACACAGCAGCAGCCCTTCCTTCCTTCTAGCAGAGCTGGCTCATTGGAGGAGAGGCTGTCAGTGCTTTTGAGTGACAGTTTGTAGACCAATCAGCTCTCCTGGTCAGTAAGGTTGGGGCCACAAGGTCCTATTTTTGATAATATCGCTGCAAAATCTTCCACAAAATACTGATTGAGGGGTGCTATATACATTCTTCCACAAAATACTGATTGAGGGGTGCTATTGCTATATACCTTCTTCCACCAAATACTGATTGAGGGCTGCGATACACCTGCTTCCACAAAATACTGATTGAGGGTTACCATATACCTGTTTCCGCCAAATACTGATTGAGGGGTGCTATATACCTGTTTATGCCAAATACTGATTGAGGGGTGCCATATACCTTCTTCCACAAAATACTGATTGAGGGGTGCTATTGCTATATACCTTCTTCCACCAAATACTGATTTAGGGCTGCGATACACCTGCTTCCACAAAATACTGATTGAGGGGTGCCATATACCTTTTTCCACCAAATACTGATTGAGGGGTGCTATATACCTGTTTCCGCCAAATACTAATTGAGGAGGGGTACAATATACCTTCTTCCACCAAATACTGATTGAGGGTTGCAATACACCTGCTTCCACAAAATACTGATTGAGGGGTGCCATATACCTTTTTCCAACAAATACTGATTTAGGGTTGCAATACCTGTTTCCGCCAAATACTGATTAAGAGGTGCCATATGCCTTCTTCCACAAAATACTGATTGAGGGGTGCTATATACATTCTTCCACAAAATACTGATTGAGGGGTGCTATTGCTATATACCTTCTTCCACCAAATACTGATTGAGGGCTGCGATACACCTGCTTCCACAAAATACTGATTGAGGGTTACCATATACCTGTTTCCGCCAAATACTGATTGAGGGGTGCTATATACCTGTTTCCGCCAAATACTAATTGAGGAGGGGTACAATATACCTTCTTCCACCAAATACTGATTGAGGGTTGCAATACACCTGCTTCCACAAAATACTGATTGAGGGGTGCCATATACCTTTTTCCACCAAATACTGATTGAGGGGTGCTATATACCTGTTTCCGCCAAATACTAATTGAGGAGGGGTACAATATACCTTCTTCCACCAAATACTGATTGAGGGTTGCAATACACCTGCTTCCACAAAATACTGATTGAGGGGTGCCATATACCTTTTTCCAACAAATACTGATTTAGGGTTGCAATACCTGTTTCCGCCAAATACTGATTAAGAGGTGCCATATGCCTTCTTCCACAAAATACTGATTGAGGGGTGCTATATACATTCTTCCACAAAATACTGATTGAGGGGTGCTATTGCTATATACCTTCTTCCACCAAATACTGATTGAGGGCTGCGATACACCTGCTTCCACAAAATACTGATTGAGGGTTACCATATACCTGTTTCCGCCAAATACTGATTGAGGGGTGCTATATACCTGTTTATGCCAAATACTGATTGAGGGGTGCCATATACCTTCTTCCACAAAATACTGATTGAGGGGTGCTATTGCTATATACCTTCTTCCACCAAATACTGATTTAGGGCTGCGATACACCTGCTTCCACAAAATACTGATTGAGGGGTGCCATATACCTTTTTCCACCAAATACTGATTGAGGGGTGCTATATACCTGTTTCCACCAAATACTAATTGAGGAGGGGTACAATATACCTTCTTCCACCAAATACTGATTGAGGGTTGCAATACACCTGCTTCCACAAAATACTGATTGAGGGGTGCCATATACCTTTTTCCAACAAATACTGATTTAGGGTTGCAATACCTGTTTCCGCCAAATACTGATTAAGAGGTGCCATATGCCTTCTTCCACAAAATACTGATTGAGGGGTGCTATTGCTATATACCTTTTCCCACCAAATACTGATTGAGGGCTGCGATATACCTTCTTCCACAAATACTGCTCTTCTCTACAGACTTAGGCAGAGGGTCATTTAGAAAATGACAGGCAGAGGAAGAGGCAGACCGTTCCGCAGGGATGGTAGGGTTCAGGCAGGTGCACCAGGCCGGAGACTAAGTGGGAAGTTGGAGAAGTCGCGTGTGCGATAACTTCAAAGGGCGCACCAGAGTTGGTTCACTCAGCCTTCCGATTCTGCACCCTCCCCACTCTCTGCTGTGTGCACCCCCAAAGACACCACCACCACCATAGCCCCTCCATTTGAGTCAGACAAATTATTTTCCCATCCATTCCCAGACGATACCGATGTGCAGCCATTCTTGGCATCGGATGAGGAAGAGGAGGTAGCAACGGCCGCCACCCAGCGGTCTGACGACAGTACCCAGATCAGCCCAAGGATGGTGGTCCCCGCTGTTGCTGCCTACTCCGAGATCTCTAATGTCAGTGGTGGTGAAGGTGACGATGATGACGTGTCGATGGACGTCACGTGGGTGCCCACAAGAGAGGAAGAGGAGGGGAGTTTAGAAGGAGAGATGGAGCAGCAGATAGGGAGGAGAAGCAGGCAGAACTCTCAGTGCACAGGAGGCAAAAAGCAGACTGCAAATGTATCTGGAGCGAGCCATCCACCATGCACAGTCACAGCTTATGCTCCCAGGACGCTGACACATGGCTCCGCAGTGTGGGCTTTTTTTTACGTGTCAGCTGCTGACAATAGTGTTGCCATATGCAGCCTGTGCTGTCATCTGGCACAAGGCAGGCTTCTGTGGCCCAAATGTTCGAGCGCAAAAACAAAATGATGACGCTGGATAATCCTTTTGCCCAACGGCTGACCGCTGGTTTGTCGGAACTGCTAGCCCGCCAACTACTGCCATATAAATTGGTGGACTCGGAGGCCTTTAGAAAATTTGTGGCCATTGGCACACAGCAATGGAAGGTCCCCGGAAGGAAATATTTCTCCCAGAAGGCCATCCTTGAACTATATGGCCACTTTCAGCAGCAAGTTAATATATCTCTCGCACATAGTGTCGGTGCCAAGATACATCTGACCACAGACACGTGGTCTAGCAAACACGGGCAGGGAAGATACATAACTTTTACTGCCCACTGGTTGAACCTGCTGACGGCCATCAAGCATGTAACCCGTGGCACCCGTGTGCAGTGGCGTACACACAATCCATGGGGCCCCGGTGCAAAACTGATCCATGGGCCCCCCCCCCCCGGGCAATAGGAGGGGCGTTTCCCCGGGCAATAGGAGATTATGGGGCCCCTGTGTCCCCACCCGCCCTCAAACCACACCCACACCCACACACAGCCCCACCCCTAAATCGCTCCCGTACCTCTTACATCCAGTGACGTCTCCTTTGATATAGATGTTCTCTGTCCTCATCTTCTCCTTTCAGATCAGACCACCATTTTTACGCCTTTTTTAATCTCTGCAGTTTGACAGAAAAAAAAAATCCTAGTTTACTACTTTTCCATCATCCCACCATCTTCTGGATAAAACATCCTACTACTCCAATACTGTGCCCTGTGGTCCCCAATAGTGCCCCCAATAATGTGCCAGTAACAAGTGCCTCTCTCCCCCCATGTGCCAGTATCAAGTGCCAACCCTCCATGTGCCAGTATCAAGTGCCAACCGCCCCATGTGCCAGTATCAAGTCCCAAAACCCCCATGTGCCAGTATCAAATGCCAACCCCCCCGTGTGCCAGTATCAAGTGCCAACCCCCCCTCATTTGCCAGTATCAAGTGCCAACCCCCCTCATTTGCCAGTATCAAGTGCCAACCCCCTTCATTTGCCAGTATGAAGTGCCAACCCCCCTCATTTGCCAGTAAGCACCAACCCCCCTCATTTGCCAGTATGAAGTGCCAACCCCCCTCATTTGCCAGTATGAAGTGCCAACCCCCCTCATTTGCCAGTATGAAGTACCAACCCCCCTCATTTGCCAGTATGAAGTGCCAACCCCCCTCATTTGCCAGTATGAAGTGCCAACCCCCCTCATTTGCCAGTATGAAGTGCCAACCCCCTCATCTGCCAGTATGAAGTGCCAACCCCCCTCATCTGCCAGTATGAAGTGCCAACCCCCCTCATCTGCCAGTATGAAGTGCCAACCCCCCTCATCTGCCAGTATGAAGTGCCAACCCCCCTCATCTGCCAGTATGAAGTGCCAACCCCCCTCATCTGCCAGTATGAAGTGCCAACCCCCCCTCATCTGCCAGTATGAAGTGCCAACCCCCCTCATTTGCCAGTATGAAGTGCCAACCCCCCTCATCTGCCAGTATGAAGTGCCAACCCCCCTCATCTGCCAGTATGAAGTGCCAACCCCCCTCATCTGCCAGTATGAAGTGCCAACCCCCCCTCATCTGCCAGTATGAAGTGCCAACCCCCCTCATCTGCCAGTATGAAGTGCCAACCCCCCTCATCTGCCAGTATGAAGTGCCAACCCCCCTCATCTGCCAGTATGAAGTGCCAACCCCCCTCTATATGCCAGTAAGCGCCAACCCCCTCCCCCTCATGTCCCAGTAAAGTCCAGTATATAAAAAAATAAATAAACCCTTATACTTACCTCCTTAGCAGCGATGCGATGCAGGCCTCTTCTGGCCTGTGTCCCACGTTGTATGGCTGAGGTGGCGCGATGACGTCATCGCGCCGCCTGCACCGCTCTGATAGGCTGCCGACACAAGGCCCGCAGCCTATCAGAGGAACAGGGAAGGGAGACGCCTCCCTCCCCTGCCCGGCCGCAGCACAGCTATCTGTATCGCTGTCCTGAGGACAGCGATACAGATCACTATGGAGATGAACGCTTCCACAATGGAAGCGTTCATCTCCCTGTCACTTGCCGCTGCCGCGGGCCCACACTTGAGTTTCAGTGGCACTAATGGAGGGGCCAGGGGTCCACAGGCGGCCGGGCCCGGCACTCCAGGAGTGCCGGGCCCGGTCGCAACTGCGACCCCTGCGACCCCTGTATGTACGCCACTGCCCGTGTGGATTTGGTGTTACCGTCACGGATTACATGCAGGCCTGCCTCTTCTTCTCTTACTACTCCATCCTCCGTCTCCTCCTCGTCTGACTCCTCCTTTTCCACTGCTACCGCCTCTTCCGCTGCACTCCCCAAGCTCCCCAGAACCTATTCGATGTGCCAGGTGAGATGTTGCCATGGTGTGCTGCGGCTGTTGTGCCTGGAAGCCAAAAGCCACACCGGTCCTGCACTCCTTTCAGCTCTGCAGTCACAGGCCGATCAGTGGCTAACCCCGCTCAATTTGACAGTTTGTAAAGTGGTGTGTGACAACGGTGCCAATCTGCTGAGCGTGCTGAAACAGAGCAAAATAACACACATGCCGTGCTTGGCACACGTCCTGAACTTAGTCCTGCAGCGATTCGTTGCCAAATACCCTGGAGTCCAGGATTTCTTGCAGCAGGCTAGGAAAATCTCTGTCCATTTTAGAAGATCTTACACGGCCATGGCCCGCCTTGCTGACGTTTAGCGGCGACACCACTTGCCCGTCAGACGTTTTATTTGTGACTGCCCAAAGCACTGGAACTCCACCTTGTATATGCTTGATAGGCTGCTCCAGCAGCAACCTGCCATTAACGACTACCTGTACGAACTCTGCGGCAGGACAGGTTCTGGGGAGCTTTTTTTTTTTTCACTGCGCCAGTGGCTGCTCATGCGGGATGCATGCAGACATCTGCAACCATTTGATGAGATCACGAGGTGCCATCAGTGACATCGTACCTTATGCCTTCTTTCTGGAGCGTGCATTGTGTCGTGTCATTGATCAAGCCATCGAGGAGCTGGAAGATAAGGAAGTCGCAATGCCGGATAAATTCCCAGGGGGGTCTACACATCTGAGACAAGTCAGCAGGAGTCTGAAGAGGAGTCAGAGGAGGATGGTGGCTGGGGGGAGGAGGAGAAGGAGCAAGAAGTGCAGGCTTTAAACTTTTCGGGGATCCCTGGTGTTGTCCGTGGCTGGGGGGAGGAGACCGAGGACGACATTCTGCTGGGCGATGAGCAGGAGCCAGGGCACTCCACCGCTTCCAATTTAGTACAAATGGGGGCCTTCATGCTCCAGTGTTTGAAGAGGGACCCCGTATAAAAAGCATAAAGGTCAAGGACCTGTACTGGGTGGCAACGTACTTAGACCCCCTGTACAAACACAAAATGGCGGATATGTTACCAGAATTACAGAGGGCTGTCAGAATGCAGCATTTCCAGGCCTTGCTGCGAGAGATGCTGCCTTCTGCTGTTGCGGATGCTGGCAGAGGAGTTTCCGCCGACAGCGAAACAGGTGCGGGTACCAATCCTACCAC
This sequence comes from Bufo gargarizans, assembly GCF_014858855.1. Lineage (NCBI taxonomy): Eukaryota > Metazoa > Chordata > Amphibia > Anura > Bufonidae > Bufo > Bufo gargarizans. Next base: position 67,401,246 of record NC_058085.1, on the reverse strand, counting down.
GCCTGCAAAAAGAGGGCGGTTTGAAGATGTGTTGGTGACTTTGGACATGAGATCATTCTTGCAGCCAACCCATCGACAGCCACCCTCCGGATCCAGCCTCAGGGAACGCCTAGACCGACAGGTGTCCGACTACATCGGGTTAAGGGCCAATGTGGACGCTCTGAGAAGCGAGGAACCCCTGGACTACTGGGTGTGCAGGCTTGACCTGTGGCCTGAGCTGGCACAATTTGCCATGGAACTCTTGGCTTGCCCCTCGTCAAGAGTCTGAGAGGACGTTCAGCACAGCAGGGGGGATCGTGACCGATAAGCGCACTCACCTAGCTCACGACAGTGTGGACTACCTCACATTTTTTTAAATGAATGAGGCATGGATCTCGGAGGAATTCAACACCTGTGATGACCACGTGTAATTGAATTTCCTCATGCCAGCACACACATATCCGCCACCACAAAGAACAAAAAATGGTCCCTGTCTTATGTATATACAGCGACATAAAAGGCCTTTTATGTCAGGTGAATGCCTCATTTTTGGGGCCTGTACTGGCCGACAGTTACATATTTATCCTGTGACCGCCTAATGCACCTCCAGCCACAGAATCCAAAGTTCTTTGCTGTCAGGTAATGCCTTTTGCCTAATTTTGGGGTCTGTACTGGCTGACAGTTAAAATTAATATTAATATCTCTAGCCACATTATCACACCCCTGTCTCACTCCTCTGCTTCTCATTATGGTGGCGTATGAACCGCATTCACCATAAGGACCTTCTAACCTCCAGGGTCATGTGACTGTGCCCTCCACCCCGTACTGTGCCCCCTTATACTCTGCATTGTGCCCTCTTACCACACCCTGTGCAGTGCCCCTAGTCATTCCCTGAACTGTTCCCTCTTATACCCTTTTATCCGGTCACGGTATGGCGGTGTTATCCAGTCACTGTACAGAGGTGTTTCACGGTCAATGTATGGCGGTGGTAACTAATAACTGGATGGCCATAACTGTATCCCTTTCCCTGCCCAGACCATCCTTTGTTAGACATGGCATGAGCAGGAAAAATATGCAGATTGCGGTGCTAAGGACCTTTGCGCCACAATCTGTGTCAGAAATACGCCTAATATAGACGTATTTCTATATAATAAATGATCACCTAATTATATTATTATTTGGGGGTAGGGCTAATATCTTTATATTATATAGATTCTAGTGTATTATACTGTGCCCTGCATTTCCCAGTAGAAAATGATCCTTGGGAAACACAGTCCTCATCCCTGACCACAAGGACCAGGTAGCGCTCTGTCAGTACATGGCGGCCTCCCCTCTCCGCCACGTTGCTCCGCTGTGTACTGGTGCTTATTCTGACACTAGGGCTGGGTTCACATCCTAATTTTGCCATCTATTTAATGCATACCAAAAATGTGTGCGTTAACAGATGCCTCAGACTGATGCCGTACAGTGGAATCTGTTCATCATACAGTTCCATGGTAAAAATAAATAAATAAATTATGTTAACGTATGCATTTTTTTAATGGACTCTGTAGGATACGAAATATTTTGTGGGAATTTTTGGCAATGATCCCCCTCTGGTATATCACTATCCATGTTGTGGGACTATTGGTGTACTTCTAGTAAGTGTTTGCTGGCTGCAAATATGACTTGAAGGTTTTTTAGGTTCGCCTGCCCTTAAAGTGAATGGGGCCTGCCGTGAACGCGCGGTTCGCGGACATTTCATCGCGTTCGCGAATTGTCCCGGCCGATGTTCGTCCATCACTAGCCACATCCCCTTCATTGTTTATCAGCACAGCTCCAAATATTTAGCAGTGGCTCAGCATGGTTTTGCAGCTCAGTCCCATTTGCTTGAGCTCCAATAGTAGGGAGAACTCACTTTTATTGAAAGGGGTTTGTGTAAATGAATCTTAAAGGGTCACTGAGACCACAGAAACATATCAAAAGTTTTTACCCATGGGAGTCTGAATGCTAACGATTAATACTGTTGATATGTTTCTATGACATATCAAAAGTTTTGCAAAAACTCAAGTGACCCTTAAAGAGGACCTTTCACTAGTTTAAAAACTAAAAACGAACTATATCTGTGGGCAGAGCGGCGCCCAGGGGTCCCCGTGCACTTACTAGTATGTCTGGGCGCCGCTCCGTTCGCCCGGTATAGGCTCCGGTGTCTGCAGCTCCCTCTGTTGTACTGGGCAGAGTTTTTGTATTAGGGTTGTCCCTTGCTGCAGCGCTGGCCAATCGTAGCGCACAGCTCATAGCCTGGGACTCCCACCTGGGAGGCCAATCATCTCAGGGATCAGTAGCATAAATGATGTAGTGTGTAAATATATTGAACATCATTTGCATCCTTTAGTTGAAGAATTATCTTCATCTGAAGGACACGGCCGACGTACTTATGAAAGTCGAAGATCTGCACCTAGAATCAGACATGCTATTGGCCACCTGTGACGTAGAGTCACTGTACACCTCTATCAAACACGAAGACGGATTGAGAGCGACCAACTTCTTCTTACAGACCTCCAACATGCCTGCAAAAAAACATGAGTTTATCATGGCCCTACTTGAATTTGTGCTTACGCACAATTTCTTCATGTTTGGAGGTCTTCATTTCCTACAGCTCCAGGGTACAGCAATGGGGGTGTCCTGTGTGCCCTCATATGCTAATTTGTTCCTGGGGCTGTGGGAAAGGGAAATTCTCCAAACTGAAGTTACGACATTGGCACAGAAGGTACAATATTGGGGCAGATATATTGACGATCTGCTAATTATATGGCAGGCTACCAGCGAACAAATCGGCCTGTTTGTGAACCAACTAAACAAGAATAATTTGAACATCCGATTGACATCTACCACGAGCCGGACAGAGGTGGAATTCCTCGATGTTAAAATCTGCGTGGGTGAGAAAGGCCAAATAGTGACGGATCTATATAGAAAACCGACTTCGGTTAATAGTATCCTATTGGCGAAATCGGCACACCCTAAAAGATTGATTGAGAATATCCCTGTGGGGCAGTTTCTGAGAGCCAGACGAATCTGCTCCTCAGATCAACTTTTTGAGAGACAGGCAGTAGATCTGCGTCACAGATTTCAGGCCCGTAATTACATGGAAAGATCAGTGGAAAGGGTGTATAGATGGGCAAGTCTATCTAGACGCTCAAACTTGCTGCAGGACAAAAGAGTGAGAGAATCTGCGGAAGAGGTCAGATTTATAACTACATTTAACAACAAAAGCAAGGAGATTACTGACATACTGACCAGACATTGGGACATTTTAAAACTTGACCCATGCTTGAAGGATAAAATCAAAGAACACCCAAGCATTACGTTTAGAAGGGGAAAAAATGTAAGAGACCACCTAGTAAAGAGCCATTACGTAGTACGGCCCCCAAACCCCTTTGGATCAAAAGGCCCACGTTGGGGAAATAAACCATGTGGGAGATGTGTCGCGTGTGCAAATATGGACAGAAGCAACATCTTCTGGGACGCGACCCATCAAAAAGAATATAAAATCACTTACCCCATCGAATGCACAACGATAGGGGTGATCTATTGGGCTATTTGCCCTTGTGAGAAGATATATGTGGGGATGACTTCCCGGCAGTTAAAAAAACGGATTTGTGAGCATGTACTATCTATTGAACCTGCCAGTGAGATAACGAACGTACAACTGCTAACAACAATACCAAGGCATTTGAAAGCAGAGCATGCCTGTGATGGATCAGCTTTACGCTTCAGAGGGATTGATCATGTAATGATCTCTCAAAGAGGTGGTAACTGGAAAAAACTATTGGCCCAACGAGAGACTCGCTGGATATATACTCTGAAAACTATGGCCTCTTTGGGATTGAACAACTATAACAGCTATGTTCCCTTTTTATAGATCTTTACCCATCTCTGCTTCAAACCAGGATCATCACAGAACCACCAGGTAGGATGGGTTCTTTTAACTGTCTATATGTCTTGTAACTGTGTACAATTTTAACAGTGTTGTTTTTCCCCCCTATTTTTCACCGATGTGGCTCACCCGTGTTGGTCAGCCACATGGTGGTTCTATTTACTTTGTATAATTATTGATTACCATATATATCCCTCCTTATCCTACAGTTTGTCCTATAAACATCACAACAGCACTGACCTTAGAAGATGTATTGATTGGCCGGGGACTGGACGTACAGTAGAATTCACAACATCATATACATACGGCATCAGGAATCAGAAGAGTAGTGGGGACTCTGGGGAGGATTCATGGTTCTGATATCCCTATCATCCCTTATGCATGGAAACTTTTGATAAGAGATGTGTGATACATTGATTATTTCCCTCAATGGGCTAGAGAGACTATTGTGTATTGTTGTTAATATATTTGTAGCACTTCAATGTCTGAATTAATAATGATAATTTCTGAGTTCTGATATTATCATTTCTTCTCACTGAGCACATGCACTTTGCACTCTATCACGGCTGTATCTGTAGTTCCCCTTTTTATGTTTCTCCTTTCCTTGCACATGCACTTGCACTTTATGATGATATCAGAATTAAATCAAGGGCATACCCTGTGGATGATTAAATTGAGTATGATACCGGTTACGGGTATGGCATATAATGCCAGAGGTGTCATACCCACGATATGTATAGTTGTATATGGTGAATTACTGGTATTTTATATTTATTTATTTTGGGGCAGCACATTATGGATTGGATTGTAATAATGTATATTTATTGCTGTTTATACTGAAGAGTATGCTTCTTTTACGGTTGATTAACTTTGTATATGCACATTGCACTTTTTTGAAGACGTAGAGGTCTCCTATCATCTAGTGGTTAGGTACTATTTATAACTTTGGTTCATTAATTATGAGTATGAGAGTCTAACATTCAATTGATATCCTACATCTATCTACGGGTAGTGTATAGAATATAAGTTTCATATATGCTTGGAGTAATGTGGGAATACCTGGTGTTGTACTGATGCACCATGTGACCCGCCTCCTGATCCGGTTGCCGGAAGACGACTCACGCTATGCTGATACAGCGTGGGTGTACCACATGACTCCATCGGCTGGTTGCGTCGCTTCCGGGGGCGGGCCGTGATGCGGATCACATGGTTAGTAATATGAGCAGAAGAGGACTATGTATATGTTAAATCTGGCCCCCAGATTTGAATCTTAGACACTGGCAGGTGGAGGCCTACACAGATGTATAAAAAGAACACAAACGATACGCCGACAGGCACAAGCATGTTGACTGTGCGGCGTGTCATGTGACCCACTTGTCATAGGAGGGGCGGTGCCGTAGTAAGTGGAGACAGCATTGGCTGTCACACGGCAATGAGATATGGGTGTGTGCTGTTCGGAGCCAATGATGCCGGGCGGGTCACGTGGTGGGTGACGTGACATCAGCAGGAATACGATCTGATTGGACCGGTAATATGCACCACCCTCTGTATGCCATGAGTCACTAATTGACAGGACTGTGGGCAGCTGTGTAGGAGTGTAGCCATTGGCTGATACTAAACTGTAGGAGTATATAGGAGGGGTACATGGAAGAGTAGAGTATGCCCCAAGAGGAAGCGTGAAGCAAAACGATCGTCGGGCGGCTGCTCCAGACCTGGGTCAGTAAGGAATTGATATTGCTGTATTATATGCACTAACCCCCCCTTTTTTCTCCCTCCCCCCTGCAGTTTGGTTGTGTGGGGTGGCACACAGGCTCACATAGCCGTACTGGCTAATTGTGTGTTGCTACATATGCTCTGTGTGCACTTTATATGAGCCTCACTCAACTGGAATTGGTATTGCTGTGGGTGGGGGGGGGGGGGGATACTAGTCCCTGTTGTGGGGCTGGAGCTCTCTCTGTTTTTATATATATGTTTGTAACACTTTTGTTCTACTAGAACTACTGTCTTCCTGTATGTGTTTTATGATATACCTTGATGGATGTCTAATAAATAAATTATTGATTATAATAGTTCTTTGCGTGGGAGCTTTTTCTAAGCAATTTGTAGGTGGTGTACATTATGAAATAACTAGCAGGTTATGTAGGGCATAGTGCAGGGATGTAATATTGCTTACTACTAGTTTGTATGGGTGCCGCTCTGTTTACCCTCTGTGCCCCCCTGCAGTTTTCTGGCTGGTATGTAAATGAATAGCATCGGTACAGGGAGGAGGAGACTGCCCTATTGCCCTATCTCAATGGGCGTCTCCTTCTCACTGGCTGTAGCGCGGTCCAATCTCAGCGGAGAGCGTCACAGCCAGGGAGAAGGAGACGCCCATTGAGAAACAGGGCAGTCTCCTCCTCCCTGTACCGATGCTATTGATTAGCATACCAGCCGGAAAACTGCAGGGGGGCACAGAGGGCAAACAGAGCCCAGACCAACTAGTAAGCAATATTACATCCGTGCGCAGTGCCCTACATATCTCGCTAGTTTTTTTTATAATGCCCAGACCCATGAAAGGTCCACTTTAAAGCCTCCACAGCAGGTAGCAAGAAGCTCCTGCATTACAGATGTGGTAAAACTACAACTCCCAGCATGCACACTTGCTTGGCTATTCTTGGAACTCCCATATCTCACCATCCTCTACAGCTTCAAACATGAGACTACCATCATTTTATAGACAATCACCATGGCTATCTCATACATAAATTGGACTTGCAACTATTTAGCATATGCAGATTCTTGTCATGTTACTGCATTGTTACTGTTTTGCTCCTAAAATTCTAAATTTAAATTTTTATTATTTTGTTAGTATTTTGTAAATCCACCCACCTTTGGCCTTCAACACTGCCTGAATCCTTTTGGGCATGCTCTCAGTCAGCTTCAAGCATGTCTCAACCTAAAATCTGTTCCCAGGTCTCTTTTACACGTTCCCAATGTTAGTGCATTCTGGTTGTACTTGGTAAAAATAAAGGTTTTTCTTCAACTCTACCCACAAGTGTTCGATTGGGTTGAGGTCTGTGGACTGTGGGGGCCAATCCAGCACTTCAACTTCATTGTCATTGAACCATTACTTCACCAATCTCGACGTATGCTTCAGGTCGTTGTCCTGCTGGAACTAGAGTTGTTGCGATACCAAATTTTTGATTCGATTTCGATACCATAAAAAAGTATTGAGATACTTGATACAATTTGATACCACACGAAAAAAAAGAAACCAAAAAAGCCACGTGCATTCCGCATTTTAAAAAAATGCCGAATCACACAGGTTTTTTTTTCTGTTCTGGCGTTCACCGCATATAGATGTTTTTTCAATTTTTTTTTAACTTTTTATTTAATAACTATTTCCCCACCTTAGGGGCTAGAACCTGGGATTTTTTCATCCCTTGTCCTATATATATGATAGAGCTCTATCAGGGTGAATAGGACTTTACACTCTCCCTGCTGCTCTGTGCTCTGTGCATCAGGGATGTTACCATGGCAGCCAGGGCTTCAGTAGCATTCTGGCTGCCATGGTAACCGATCGGAGGCCCAGGATTACACTGCTGGGGCTCCGATCAGAATCTGCCACTGCACCACCAATGAGGAGGGGAGAGGGGACCCTGTGGCCACTGCCACCAATGATTTTAATACTGGGGGGGTTGAGGGGGGGAGGGGGCACTGCGCCACCAATGCTTCTAATACTGGGGGGAGGGAGGAGGGGGCACTGCGCCACCAATTATAATTAACCTTTAATACAGGAGGCGGGTACTGGCAGCAAATCAGCGGCAGTTAACTCCTCAGGTGTCGCAACAGAGGGGTTAACTGCCGCTGATTGCAGCTCCCTGTGAAAGGCAGGGTGCCGGCAATATGATTCTGCTGTTCACAGCACGGCACCCGCCTCCTGTATTAAAAGTTAAAGACTACCTTTAGTGCGTTCGGACTTAGTTAAGTTACCAGGCTACATAGAGCGGCGCCCAGGGATGTCCCAGCACTTACTATTATTCCTGGGCGCCGCTCCGTTCACCCGCTGTGCCCCATTACTGTCTCCTGCTCCGTATGCTAATTACTACTATCGGAGCGATGGGGAGGAGACATCAGCTTCTCTAGTGGGCGTTCCTTCTCCCTGAGCTGCGATTAGACAGTGCTACAGCCAGGGAGAAGGAATGCCCACTAGAGAAACTGATGAAGTAATTAGCATATGGAGCAGGAGACTGTAACTGGGGCACAGCGGGCGAACGGAGCGGCGCCCAGGAATAATAGTAGGTGCAGGGAGATCCCTGGGGGCCGCTCTACCTGTCCTGCTAACTTAAAGTCCGACCCATTAAAGGTCCTCCTATCATTGAGTGTGCAGTGCGCCCGCCCCTCCTCCGCCCCTCTCTCTTTATTGGCAGCGCAGCACAGGGGTGAGGGAGGACTGCTTCCTTCTCCCCTGTGCTGCTGAGGGAACATGAGCGCGCCGACAGCAGCACTCTTATGTTCTGTGATACTAGACTGCGCAGCAGCGCAGGCTAGTATAAAAAAAATGGAAATCCCGGTATCGTATCCGGGACAAAAGTATCGATTGGGTATCGAAATTTCGATACCCACAACAACCTAGCTGGAACACTAATACGTCCTTTTCATACCCAGAGTACTCAATTGTAAAAAGTAACTCAGCTTATAGGATACTCACATATAGCTCAGCATTGAGACCACCATCGATGCTGGCCAAGTATCCAACGCCTTTGCCTTCTACTGTGTTTGTCGCGCCAGAACTGATAGACCTTGTGATGAGCCGACTTGTTAACTCCGATATTTTGCCTGGATGTCCACCTCTTGGCTTTGGAATGGATGGACAGACTTCATTTCGTATTCTTTCAACTGTTATGGCACTCCCCTGATGCAGTTTGCCAATTTTCTTGGCCCAAGATACCACTGTTGATGAGCTGGATGATGCTGTTTCTCTTTTCTTGGGAAATCTTATTTGTGGCTGCTCCTGCATTTGAACCAGTGACCTTTTGCTTGGGAATCAACCTAATCACTCACATACTGAACTATTAGGGAATGTGAGAACATGTGTGAATGTGAACAGGTTGTAATGGGCAGCACGGTGGCTCAGTGCCTTGCAGCACTGGGGTCCTAGGTTTGAATCAGACCAAGGACAACATCTGCATGGAGTTTGTATGTTCTCCCCTTGTTTGCGTGGCTTTCCTCCAGGTACTCCAATTTGCTCCCACACTCCAAAGACATACTAATAGGGAACTTAGATTGTTAGCCTCATTGGGGACAGTTGGATGCTAATGTCTGTAAAGCGCTGCGGAATATAGTAGAGCTATATAGGTGCATAAAATAAATAAATAAATAGTATACAAGAAGAAAAAGGTTGTTCCACCACCAGGAGCAAAACGGTAACAATGCAGTTACATGACAGGAATCTGCATAACTAATCATATTAAATAGTTGCAAGTCCAATTTATGTATGAGATAGCCCAGATGATTGTCTATAAAATAATGGTAGTCTCATGTTCGAAGCTGTAGTGGATGGTAAGATATGGAGCCTAAAAGTCAAAACGTTGTTACCCTTTTGCTCATCAGTGTATATGATAATTAGGGGGCTATGTGGCATCTGAAGAATGAAGATGGTACAATAAGCACAGGGTCCAGACTCCTTAGACAAGTTGCATAGAGGAGACTTGGTGGGTGTTACTGCCTTTGATTCATTGTCTACCTGTTGACCTTGTTCCCCATAATATCCTGTCACCGCCTAATTTCAGTGTCACCTTACCTGTTCCATTCAGACAACACCCCAATACCATCCTGAATCACCGCAGCCCGGTGGAATTACCCCCTTGGCTTCAGACAATTACACAAGCCGTAGACTCTATATTGGACCTTTGCATTCTATTTTTGGAAAATTCGGTCTGGCGTGATCCTGAATCAAATATTAGGATTACATACATTTGCATAATCTCCCTGTACCCCAGACTCACTTGTTAAACTTCAATATCCGACTCTGTGACTTGGTGACTGACATGCTTTGTCTCTTGAACATCTTGAACATGGTGCTGTGGTGCAGGAGCCTCTGTCCAAGCGTTCACAGTACCTGAGAACCTGACAGTGACAAGCCGAGGAGGGGTATGTGAGACAGGACAGTGCAGAAACTGCAGGCTCCTCCCAAAACTTCTAGCCTGGGCGATGGGAGCTGAATGTGTAGGTAACTTGCTAAACCTGTTGTGAAGGACAGAGAGATGTCCACACCATGGGAGAATGTACCATTTTAAGAGCATATTTGTCAATGCTCTTCATTAGACATGAGCGAATTTATCAAAAATCTGATTCGGCCAGTTGGCCAATTTTTTTTTAAAAATGTAGTTCGATACAAATTTATTTGCGGCGAATCGCGTTAAAAAACTGCTATTTGATGGCTGCAGAGAGCCTTTATAGTGGTGTAGAACACTGTGCCTTGCGCATAGGGAGTCTGCTGTGGTAGTGAAACAATACTGTGAGTCAGTATGACATGCAGATGACAGGTGTCGCACTTAGAATCACTGCACACTTCACTTATTTAGGCAGTCACGGGGCCAAAACTCACTAAATAACTCAAGCGTCAAGAAGAAGCGCACTCCTTTTACACCGTCGTCAGCTGATTCCACATAGATTTCTACAGAACCTGTTCTATTAAATGCTTATACAAGTAGAGCCCCCCTGACAGAGTGGAGAGGGTGTCAGCAGTAAGTTTGTGTTGACGTCACTGATTATTTTGCCCTTCCTCATGTATAAAGTTGAAACAATATTGAGGGTCAATTTATAATTTTATTATCCGGGAATTGAAAGTTGAGATTCCGTTTACGGTGGAATGTTGGGTACTGAGTGACCTCACCAAGGTAGAATGTCCAAAATACAGTCCTGATCAAAAGTTTAAGACCACTTGAAAAATGGCAAAAAATCATATTTAGCATGGCTGGATCTTAACAAGGTTCCAAGTAGAGCTTCAACATGCAACAAGAAGAAATGGAAGTGAGACAAAAAAAAAATTGAGCATTAAATTTAATGAAAACAACGAATAAACTGAAACAGGCTGTTTTTCAGCTGATCAAAAGTTTAGGACCACACTTCCAAAAAAAAAACGAACCTCCCCAAAACAGAAATCCAACTTCCAAACATGAACTCAGTAATGAGTAGCTCCGCCGTTATTGTTGATCACTTCAAAAATTTGTTTCGGCATGCTTGACACAAGCGTTTCCATGAGGTGAGTGGGTACATTTCTCCAAGTGGTGAAGACGGCTGCACGAAGGCCATCTACTCAGGGCCATCTTTACCAAGGGGCAAAAAGGGCAGCTGCCCCGGGCCCAGTTGCTCCTGGGGGGCCCAAGGCAGCTGCCTCTTGAGCTCTGCTAGCCACTGCCCCGGGTGTCAGGCTGTCAGCTACACAGGGGGTGCTGCCATACCATGCCTGCCGGCACTCCAGCCAGCGTACTGTGTCTGTGAGAGCTGTGATCTAGGACCTTAATGACATCATCACCATGTGACCAGTAACCTAGCAATATTACTGGTCACATGGCTATGAGGTCATCACAGGTCCTAGCAGGAGTGTTGCAGGAGAAGTTTGCCTTATCTGTGGAACTTTTTTTGTGAAGATTACATCAGAAAAAGGTGACAGGGGCTGTTATGCTAATATACTGTAAACTACTGTATAGTGGGGTGCTGTATACTGTGTGGGGGGCTGTATACTGTGTGGGGGATTGTATACTGTGGGGGTCTGTATACTGTGTGGGGCTGTATACTGTGGGGGGCCTGTATACTGTGGGGGGCCTGTATACTGTGGGGGCCTGTATACTGTGGGGGCCTGTATACTGAGGGGGGCCTGTATACTGGGGGGGGACTGTATACTGTGTGGGGGACTGTATACTGTGGGGGCCTGTATACTGTGGGGGGGCTGTATACTGTGGGGGGGGGGCTGTATATTGTGGGGGCTCTATACTGTGTGGGGGGCTGTATACTGTGGGGGCCTGTATAGTGTGGGGCTCCTGTATAGCGTGGGGGGCCTGTATAGTGTGGGGGTCTGTATACTGTATACTGTGGGTGCTGTATAGTGTGGAGTGCTATACTGCTGTACTGTATAGTGTGGGGGGCTGTATCGTGTATAGTTTGGGGTGCTGTATATGGTGAGGTGCTATACTGCTCTACTGTATACTGTGAGGTGTTGTATACTGTGGGGTGCTGTATACTGTGGGGTGCTGTATACTGTGGGCTGCTATACTGCTCTACTATATACTGTGGGGTACTGTATAGTGTGGGGTGCTATACTACATACTGTGTGGTGCTGTATACTAAAGGGTGCTATACTGCATACTGTGGGGTGCTGGGGTGCACTGTAACACTAGGGTGAGCCGAGCCCTGGTCTCCTTCCTGCAGAGCGGTGCCCACTTCCAGCCTAAGCCCAGAGCACTGATCCTGAGCCGCTGGAGTCTTCAGAACTGGAAGTATTTCTAGTCATTCACTGTACTCTACCAGGTGTGTGGATTTTTTGTGTGTGTGTGTGTTGTGGTGGAGGGCGTGATTGCTTGCTAGGGTGTGGGAAGGCGGGATCCAAGGGGCCCAAGTAAATTTTTGCCCAGGGTCCAATCAATATTAAAGACGGCCCTGCATCTACTGTCTGGAACTGTTGTCCATTTTTGTAAACTTCCCTTGCCATCCATCCCCAAAGGTTCTCAATTGGATTTAGATCAGGGGAACATGCAGGATGGACCAAAAGAGTGATGTTATTCTCCTGGAAGAAGTCCCTTGTCCTGCGGGCATTGTGTACTGTAGCGTTGTCCTGGTGAAAAACCCAGTCGTTACCATACAGACGAGGGCCCTCAGTCATGAGGAATGCTCTCTGCAACATCTGGACATAGCCAGCGGCCGTTTGACGCCCCTGCACTTCCTGAAGCTCCATTGTTCTACTGAAGGAAAAAGCACCCGAGACCATTATGGCACCCCCTCCACTGTGGCGCGTAGAAAACATCTCAGGTGGGATCTGCTTGTCATGCCAGTAACGTTGGAAACCATCAGGACCATCAAGGTAAAAAAAATTCTGATCAGAGATTAAAACTTTCTTCCACCTTTGAATGTCCCATGTTTGGTGCTCTCTTGCAAAGTCCAAATGAGCAGTTCAAGGAGACGAGGTCTTTGAAGATGTTTTTTGTTTTTGAAGCCCTTCAGTCTCAGATGCCGTCTGATGGTTATGGGGCTTCAGTCAGCACCAGTAAGGGCCTTAATTTGGGTCGAGGATCGTCCAGTGTCTTGACGGACAGCCAATTGGATCCTCCAGCTCAGTGCTGATGACATTTTTTTGGGTCTTCCACTTGACTTTTTTGTTCCATAACCCTCAGGATCATTTAAGAAATTCCAAAAGACTGTCTTACTGCGTCCCACCTCAGCATCGATGGCGCGCTGTGAGAGACCCTGCTTATGCAGTTCAACAACCCGAAAAGGGAGAGTTTTTTTGCTTTTGCCATCACAACGTGTGACTACCTGACAGAAAATGACAATGAATCCACATCTTTGCACAGATTTGGCCTTTTAAAAGGCATGTGGTCCTAAAATTTGGATCAGCTGAAAACCAGCCTGTTTCAGTTTATTTGTTGTTTTCAATAAATTGAATGCTCAAAAAATGTTTTGTCTCACTCCCATTTCTTCTTGTTGCATGTTGAAGCTCTAGTTGGAACCTTGTTAAGATCCAGCCATGCTAAATATGATTTTTTGCCATTTTTCAAGTGGTCTTAAACTTTTGATCAGGACTGTATAAAAGGATTCTTTTGATTAAAATAATGTTCTTGGCGAGGCTTTTGATTGCTAGGGTTTGGTTTTCTCGAAATACTCATATTACTTCATAGGTTAACCTGGTTAATAAGATTAAGAGATATGAAAACATTCTATATAAGCATAGAAATACTGAAGAAAAATTGACTAAAATTTGTGGAGAATGGAAGTTTTAGGGTTTTCCTGCCTACAATCCCTCATTATCCCCCCTTTTTCGCTTATTGATGGGGGGGGGGGGGGGGGGGGGGGGGCGGGAGACGCATCACAAGGCAGAGGGTTGGTTGGGTATGAGGGGGTATGGTTTATTAGGGGAAAAAGAATATAAATAATGTTTTGTTTTTGGTGAATTGTATTGTTTGAATTTCAAATAATAATAAAAAAAAAGATGAGTATCATATTACACACAGAGTGAAAGGAGCAGGATTCCTCAGCAGTGCAGAGTATTTAAGGAGAGGAGTGTGCTGATGTTGTTGAAGATTGTGGACTAAGAGTTACAAGGTGGAAAAAGCAGCGTCCCCAGCAGCACAGAGTATTTCAGGAGTGTGCCGGTTGTGTTGGAATGGACAGACAGGATTACTGGTTCTCAAAAAGCTTAGAATCAACATTGAAAAATATATGGCATCAGAGGTGTGTGAGGACGCCATCACGATAGGATGGGTACGCTATCCAGGGCAGATTGTATATGTGGGCGACATACAGAATATAACCAGGAAACAGATTGAAGAATGGGGACAATTCTATCCTTGTAATGACTTATCTGTGGTTAACCCGCACCGGAAAGGCCTTTATGGTGCAGTGGACAACTGTTTTTTGACTTTCCACGATTACTCAAAAAAAGTGGAGAGACTTGGCTAGTGTGGTAATGTGAACAGTGCTGTAAGGTGTGTTGTCCCACTTCAGGTACCTCAAATGGGTGAGACAGATAAAATCCAGAGAGTAGCAGTAGTCTCAGCAAAGCATAGTTTACTGAGACATTTCTGTATACATTTTCTGGGCTGGATTTTACTTGGACTGGTGGCTAGGCTTGGTAGAGGGAGTTTCCAGTCCACACCCTTCCAGTACGGGTTTTCCTTTCTACCTGAGGTGATTGCAGGTGAGGCCTGCTGTAATTAGGCTGGCATAAAGCGCCTCAGAGTAGGTCAGTCTGAGGAGGGAGAGCGAGACTGTTTTGTGAAGCAGAGGCTCTGTGTGTGGTCTTAGTCAGGAGGACTGAGGGGCCACAAGGCTTTGAATAGCCTGAGGTTTGGAGGACCTAGCGACACCTAGAGAACGAGGGTTGCATGCCCAGCGTCTGGAGGACTACTGGGCCACACTCCCCCAAAAGGTACTGGAGTTGCCACAGCCTGGAGGCTGCAGTATTGATGTTGGCTGAGAAAAGCCGCATATGTTGTCCATGTGTGAACTAAACTCTATGAGTGAGGTAGGGACGTATTTTGTTTAGGTAGCGCCTAGACGGGCAGGAGTTTATTTGTGTTTTAAGTGTTGGCGGTGCGGGAACCTCACCCCACCCAGTGATGTATAACTGGACTATCCTTTATAAGAAGACTGCCAAAATAAATGCACAGTTTGGACATGAAAATCCGTTGTCTGGTGAGATATCTGTGAGTGTGACCCCCTGAAAAGAGACGATCCCTTACATATGGTGGAGGATGCGGGCAAGTTGTCCATGAGAGAAGGGCAACAGTCGGTTGCTAGGGGCAACAACAAGAGAAAGAGCAGGTGCTGCTGAATCCTGCTGTGCTAGAATTTAAAGAGCTGGAATCCTGTTTATTCGGTGGAGCAGGGGATGCTCATGCTATTGTGGACTATTTTTGCTGTGGTGCAGAGATTTAAAGGGCCAGAAGACCAGAAAAGAGACTGACCTGTTTGAAAAAAATAAATAAATAAAATTTTTCCCCTTTTGCTGTGTTGCTAGAGAGGACTATCTGTTGCTATGGGGTGGATGGAGGATTTCACAAAGCAGCTGATGCGGGCCAATCTGAAGGCTAGCCAAAGGCAAATGATGTGGCAACAGGAGCAGGAAAAGCTCATGTACGGGTTGGACAAACCAAGAGATGTCCTAACCCAAGGCGTTTCCCATGGTAACCGCTGTGCGGAGGAACTGGGCAGTGACCTCGTGACCAGGAGCCAAGAACTGCAGGTTCTGAGGATGCGGTTGGATGCAGAGGCTGTGTATGCCGTTGCCAAGGGCAACCGACGGCAAGAGAGTGAGATAGAGAGCAGTGCGGCTCTCAAGAGTTCAAGTGTTTTCTGCCAAGGTGTACAGAGTCCTAGAGAGGATGTGCGAAGATGCCATAATGCTGTTGCTAAGAGCAACCAACCTTGACAGCATGCAGCTGTGCAGCACGCCAGACCTGCAGGATATTGCGATTGTGAGGTCACGGTTAATGGGCAAGCGAGGGTTACTCACAGTTCTGTAGGAAAACCCTGGGCAGGCGTACAGCAGTGAAGGAGAGGCTGGCACAGGAGACCTCTGGGGCACACTCTGTATTTTGGGACCAGGCCTGATGGTGGATGAGGTGCCCTGGATGTTGCAGGTATTTAATGTGCCTGGGGCAAGGTCCCTTTAAGAAACGTGACGCCAGTGCCTGTAACGGTGGCACACTGATTTCTAGTTGTAGTAAATGAGGAACACGATGGTAAGGTAAACCAAACTTTGCTTTACTGGAACAACAGTTTAACTTTGTACAGTTCAGTTTCAGTTCCACTTTGAAGCAATGACGATAAGCAGGCTCTTTATAAATGGCAGACAAATGTTCTTTGCAAGATACTCAGAGGGTAACAATCAACACTTCCCAGACCAGGCTGCACTATTCCTCAGTTATTCTGGCTGGCTGTATTCCAAGGCCCATATGCCCAAATACTGGCTTTTATCCTTGGTAGCAATCTTCCTCAGGTATATATATCACTTGCCTTAGCTCAATGTCCCTTCTGCCCTTCAGCTTACTTGATTAGCTGGTACACTGGCTCTGCTTGTGGGAACTTCAGGTTTCTCCCAGGAGGAAAACTCTTCTCATGGGGTGACTCTTCCGAGGTAACATAGACTCAGGAACTTCAGGCTGGCTAGACTACATTACTAGCCACCTGGACTGCACTAACTCTTCCCTGTCTGGGCCTACCTATATATACTCAGGGCTCTCTAGCTCCCTCTAATGTCTAGGAGACTGAACTACACCCTAACAGGCCTGATACCCAGATAACACAGGGAAATGAACATAAAACATCACATTAATGCAATAGACATATTAACCCTTGTGTAGTGCCCACCTTTACCTAGTGGGACACTACATACCCCGTTGCTGTGATGTTGCCTGTCCTCGGCGCAACATAAGGGACCCGCCCAGCTGGAAACTGCAACCTGAAAGACAAAATGGAAAACAGGCATATACGGTAATCACCACATTAGCAGTATAAATATATCAAGCAGTTCCACTGGAAAGTGCGGTGAAAAGGGGCATCGTTTTCTTATCTCAGGATAGTATAAGGGAACAGGGGGCTCTGACCTGGTACAGCGAATCAAGGATAACCAGGATAGTCCATAATAATAGTCCATAGAAAATGCAAATATAACATAAGTTCCTGGAGGCTCAAAGAACAAAATGAGTTTGTACTCGGGGCTTGTAGATGGTTAAACAGGGGTTTCCCGTGAGGGGCTACCTGGGCCCATAATTTAGTCTCCAAATCTCACAGGTGGGTGCCCCTTGGTAGACCGCGTGGACTTCCTTACTGGCAAAGGTTCTTCCTGCCTTGACTCAGGAGGGTCAGAGGAGTTCACAGGTTCTGGGGCTGTTTGAGGTACGCTCTGGGACAGGTTAACCTGGGGTTAAGAACTAGCAGGAACTGGAGATGGTACCACCAAGTTCAACCAGGGCGTAAGAAACCAATGAAGTGGATCTATGTATCAGGTTCTCAACAGCCTGCATAGGATCAGCAGGTTGGGCTGGCAACTCGGGCTCAGGAGACTCCGGCTCAATGTCCTCTGCTGCAGGTTCTACTTCTATGTAGGGTTTTAAACGATTTCTACGCACAACTTGGGAGCCTTTACCTTCCCTGGAGATTTGATAAATGTGAGACTCAGCATTAGGGATGGCAGAAATGACATATGGGATCCTTTCCCACTTACTGTCCAATTTACTGGTTCGATGGTTGTTCTTTAACCACACCATGTCCCCTAGAACTAGAGGTTCCACATGAGCAGCCAGGTCATAGTCTCTTTGCTGTCATTCTCGGGCATTCTCCATGTGCTCCTGAACAATCTCCTTAGCATTGAGGAGACGTCTTTGATGCTCCACCACCCAATCAGTCTTTGGTAGTGGATTGATGACATCAGGCACTTGTACATCTAGGGAGTGGTCAGCAGGCAACCTCCCTTGACGGCCGAACATCAGATAGAAAGGTGTGTACCCGGTGGAGCAGTGAATTGTGTTGTTATAGGTATACATGAGTTATGGCAGCAGAGTAGGCCAATTACCCCTCGTCTCAGGGGGTACTGCTCTCAGCATTTCAATGAGAGTTTGATTCATCTTTTCACAGAGTCCGTTACCTTGCGGATGATAGGCGGTAGTCCGGACTTTCTGGCAATTGTGCAGCAGGCACATTTCTTGGAACAGCTGTGATTCAAACGCAGACCCTTGGTCAGTGAGGATCCTCTCCGGGCAGCCGTAGGGCAGGAGGAAATGCTTCCAGAACGCCTCCGCTGTAGTCTTAGCTGTCAGGTCTTTCACAGGCACTGCTACGACAAACTTAGTGAAGTGATCAATAATGGTCATGGCATAAGTATACCCTGAGCGACTCTGCTCCAACTTCACATGATCAATAGTAACAAGTTCTAAAGGAGTTTTACTCACGATAGGATGGAGAGGCGCCCTCTGGTCATGGAGTTCACTTCGCCCCACAGCACAGGCAGTGCATTCTCGGCACCATTTCTCAATGTCTTCTCTCATCCCGATCCAATAGAATCTCCTGCGAATGGTGACCTCAGTCTTCTGCACGCTGAAGTGTCCGGACTGGTTGTGATACATTTCTAACACCAGACTGGCATCTCGACGTGGTATGAGGATCTGATATATCCTATCACAGGACACTGGATCCAGGCTCCTTCTAAGCAACAGGCCTTTTTGAAGGAAGAGTTGGTGGCGATGTCTCCACAGTCTCATTAGTTCTGGGTCTGCACTCTTCCTGCGGACTCTCTCAGGAGTTCTCCCACTGGTAAGGAAGTCAAGCAGTTCACCGAGGACTCTACTTTCGGACTGGAGCTTAATCCACCTTTCTTGGTCGCCCCTGGATTCGGGAATATCTGATGAGGAAGGATCAGCAGCGGAATGGTTTTCAGTGCGGATATTATCCTGCTGAGCAAATTTATTGTAAAACACCAGCATTTCCACTTCTTCCCAGGCATCCTTTGGTTCATCTGGGGCTTCTGTAATGGGGAGCCGAGACAGGGCATCAGCATTGTCATTGGAGCGGCCTGCCCGGTACTTCACAGTGAAGTCATAGTTGGCAAGGCGGGAGGCCCGTCTTTGCTCCAGAGCCCCTAACTTGGCTGTATTCAGATGTGCCAGGGGCAATAAACGGTGTGGCAGCGAGATAGTCTTTGAATTTTTCAGTTACAGCCCACACTAAGGCAAGGAACTCCAGCTTGAAGGAACTATAGTTCTGATCGTTCTTCTCAGCTCCCCTCAGGGATCTGCTGGTGTAGGCAATCACCCTCTCTTTGTTATCTTGCACTTGAGCCAACACGGCCCCCAGGCCTCTTTTACTGGCATCCGCGTAGAGGTGAAACGGCTTCTGATAATCCGGGTAACCCAGGACAGGGGCTTCTTCTTTAGGAGCTGAAAGGCAATCTCCCGTTCTTCATTCCATTCATCAGGGATAGGAGTCTTTGGACTCTTCTTGGGATGCCCCCTTAGGAGTTCCTGGATCGGATCCGCAATTTGTGCAAAATGCTGGATGAAGCGCCTATAATATCCTGCAAAGCTGAGGAAACTTCTCACCTCTTTCACGGTGGTAGGAGTAGGCCAATTACGGACAGCAGCAAGTTTATCAGGATCAGGCTGGACTCCTTCGGCACTGACAACATGCCCTAGGTACTTTTCTGCTGGTTTCAGCAGGTGGCACTTGGACGGCTTGATTTTAAGGCCATATTTAGCAAGGACTTGAAACACTTCCGCCAGGTGTTTTAGATGATCCTCATACGTCTTGGAGTATATAATGACGTCATCTAGGTATAATAGTACAGTCTCAAAGTTCCTAAACAATGTTCCATCAACCGTTAGAACGTCCCTGGAGCGTTACACAGTCCAAACGGCATATAATTAAACTCAAACAGGCCCATAGGTGTAGTGAAAGCGGTCTTCTCTCGATCTTCTGGGGCCATAGGTACCTGCCAGTACCTGCTAGTTAAGTCCAGAGTGGAGAAGTAGGCTGATGACCCCAGGGCAGTCAAGGACTCCTCAATGCGTGGCAATGGATAAGCATCTTTGTGGGTGATTTGATTGATTTTTCTGTAATCCATGCAGAACCTTATACTGCCATCTTTTTTCCGAACAAGGACTAGGGGCGCAGCCCAGGGACTATGACTGTCCCGGATTATATTAGAGTCTTTCATCTCTTGTATCATCTCTTTCACAGACTGATAGGTAGTGGACGGTATGGGTCTGTACCTCTCCTTGATAGGAGGATGAGAGCCAGTAAGTATGGTGTGTTTGATTACACTGACCACTCCGTAGTCCGTGGAGTGCTTGCTAAAGGCCTTGTGGTGCTCTTTCACCAGATTCAGGACTCCCTCTATTTGCTCCTTCGGGGTGGATTCGTTCCCCACATGAAGTTCTTCCCACAGGATACTGTAGGGGCGCTGCTGCTCTGTGCAGTCTGGAACGTCTCCGTGGCAGGCAGACGGATCACATCCTGGAAAAGCTGAGCAACAGGGCAGTGGTTAAAAAGAGTAACGGGGTGATCACCAAAATTAATCAAATGGACAGGCACTTTACCTTGAGACACGGTCACCAGACTCTTGGCTGTTCGTACGAAGGGGTGATTCTCAATTTGGATAGGTTCCACTAGGGCTTGATAGTCCTAGCCCTGGATCCCTAACACCGCACGGCACCACAGGATGATCTGGGAATTTGGAGGCAGAATTACCGGCCGGTTATCCCGGACAGTACAGATTTCTCCATTTCCATTGGCGAACCTTTGCTGAGCACACAGCACACTGATAGTCTTTTGAATGACTCTTCTGGAAGCAGGTGAGGCCAAAGATATAGTTTGGTTCAAAGCTTCAAGCACTTCGGAGTAACAATTTTTAAAGACATTAGTCCCTAGGATCACAGGGTGTCCTCCTTTATCTCCTGCTTGTACCACGATCACACCTTGCTGTGGTAAGGTGGCTTCTCCCACCTGAAGGGTAGGTTCCCAGTACCCATGGACTTTCACTGGCTTACCGTTGCTGGCGATGATATCTAGCCAGGACTCTGGTGGCTGGGTGAGGAGACTTGAATCCCAGAACTTGTCAAAGGCAGGTCGTTGGATGGTGGTGACCTGAGACCCAGTATCCAGCAGGGCTTCAAAAGGTATCCCGTTGATACATATGTTAATTTTTGGACGAGATCCTACGTATTTGGGCATCCAGCTTGGATCCTTTGGACCTACTGTTCTACCTCCCGAGGGGCGGTCCTCTGCCTCAGGGGTTGCCCGTTTAACTGCCAGCACATTGATTCAGTATGTCCATATTTTTTACAATAGTGACAGACAGGCTGTTTGCGATTTCTAGACCGGTAACTTGGTCGTCCATCAGGTTCCTTGGGGTATACATCTCTATATGCAGGCGGGAGCCTTGGAGGAAAAGGGCCTTCATCTTCCAGTAACAATGGTCTCTCCCATTCCTCTATTTTCTTGCACACTTTCTCTAGGCTCATAGTGAGATGGTTCATCTGCTCCATTAGTGCCGCCACCACATCTGTTACTGGAGCCTGCGTGGCTTGACTGACTCCAGCCGGCCCCACATTGACAGTCTTTGGCTGACAGGTCAGAGGTTCAGGGGAGGCTGCTGGCCCTGCAGCAGGGTTTTGGCCTAGGATGCTGATGGCCAGCTCTTTGAAGTCCAAAAATGCACAATTGGGGTATTGAGCTGACAGCATCCTCAGCTGACCCTTTAAGTGCTCAGTACTTATACCAGCAATGAACTGCTCTCTAAGAGTCCTGTCCTGGTCCTCGGCCTCCTTGGGGTCCACCTGGACCACAGCCCTCAGGGTCTCTTGCAAGGACAGAGCAAAATCGCGGAGCGACTCCCCAGGCTGTTGCTTCCTGCTGAAAAATCGCATTTTAACTTCGGACATCGTTCTGGCCTCAAATGTGGTGCCGAGGCGATAAAAAATCTGCTCCAGGCTACTCTTTTCAGAACGGGGCCACGACATGACTTCCCTGCGGGCGGCCCCTTCTAACTGAGCTAGGAGGATCTCCATTTGTTGTTCAGCAGAGATTGGGTAGAGCCGGAATAAGGCCAGGATCTGGTCTCTAAAGTCCTTTAATTTATGGGCTTTCCCGGAATATCGCGGGAACCAGGGGGCCCCAAAATAATAAGGCATGGTCAGTGGCACCAGGCTTGATGCTGCCGCGGCGGCAGGCGCTCTATTATCAGCTGCGGGCACTTCAGTAGGCACATCAGGGGCCGCCTGTCCCGCTTCCTCAGGTGCTGACATAGTGTTGCAAAGGGGCGATGGAGTGAGTATGGCCCTTTAAGAAACTGCCATGACCGGAGCTAAAATGACAGACTTTTTCCCCAGGTCAAGTCTCTTATTGCTAGTGGGGGACCTTCCCCGGTCTCCTGGCAAGGGTCTGGGCCTCCCCGTTACAGTTATAGGAAGGGGCCGGTGAATGGTAAAGTTTGTACTTACTCCGGCGGTCCTCGCTCCAAATCTCGCGAGATGAGTGGCTACGTCAGACGGGAGTCCCACACACAGCGTCAGAAGGTAGGCGCGGCCTCTTGGAGCTCCGGGATTCCAGGTAGGCAGTATCCTCTTTCCAGACAGGGCGGCGTTTTTCCTCTTTGCAGGCTGGGCGGTACCTTCTCTTTGTCTTTTTCGCGACAAACGGGTACAATGAGGCGCACTAATAATCCAGTCAGGTTAAGCGGCCATCTTTGAGCAGAAACGCTGTCTATTCACTGACAGCAAGCGGTGACTAAATAAGCAGCAAAACAGTCCATGCAATATAATCTTCACACCGCAAATTATTACAGTTCTTTGGCCCAGCAATTTTTCAATAAACAAGTAGGGCTTAGTCACTTTATGGGCATATAACGGCACACAGTTTAATTCCACAATGGCGCAGGAATAATCCGTAAATCCTGTTTGTGACGCCAATTTATGCAGCACGCCAGACCTGCAGGGTATTGCGATTGTGAGGTCACGGTTAATGGGCAAGCGAGGGTTACTCACAGTTCTGTAGGAAAACCCTGGGCAGGCGTACAGCAGTGAAGGAGAGACAGGCACAGGAGACCTCTGGGGCACACTCTGTATTTTGGGACCAGGCCTAATGGTGGATGAGGTGCCCTGGATGTTGCAGGTGTTTAATGTGCCTGGGGCAAGGTCGCTTTAAGAAACGTGACGCCAGTGCCTGTAATGCTGGCACATCGATTTCTAGTTGTAGTAAATGAGGAACACGATTGTAAGGTAAACCAAACTTTGCTTTACTGGAACAACAGTTCAACTTTGTACAGTTCAGTTTCAGTTCCACATTGAAGCAATAACGATAAGCAGGCTCTTTATAAATGGCAGACAAATGTTCTTTGCAAGATACTCAGAGGGTAACAATCAACACTTCCCAGACCAGGCTGCACTATTCCTCAGTTATTCTGGCTGGCTGTATTCCAAGGCCCGTATGCCCAAATGCTGGATTTTATCCTTGGTAGCAATCTTCC
Organism: Bufo gargarizans; assembly: GCF_014858855.1. Lineage (NCBI taxonomy): Eukaryota > Metazoa > Chordata > Amphibia > Anura > Bufonidae > Bufo > Bufo gargarizans. The sequence goes on along the minus strand of NC_058085.1, from coordinate 67,377,634 downwards.
TCAGGTATATATATCACTTGCCTTAGCTCAATGTCCCTTCTGCCCTTCAGCTTACTTGATTAGCTGGTACACTGGCTCTGCTCTGCTTGTGGGAACTGCAGGTTTCTCCCAGGAGGAAAACTCTTCTCATGGGGTGACTCTTCCGAGCTAACATAGACTCAGGAACTTCAGGCTGACTACACTACTAGCCACCTGGACTGCACTAACTCTTCCCTGTCTGGGCCTACCTATATATACTCAGGGCTCTCTAGCTCTATCTAATGTCTAGGAGACTGAACTACACCCTAACAGGCCTGATACCCAGATAACACAGGGAAATGAACATAAAACATCACATTAATGCAATAGACATATTAACCCTTGTTTAGTGCCCACATTTACCTAGTGGGACACTACAGCTGTCTGGCAACAGAGAGAGTACTGCTGGAGATGTCGCCAAATGGGAAGTTGTGCACCTGGTTGTCCTATGACCAGGAATCAAAGATGGGAGGTTCCCAACATCCTGGAAAAGGATGATGTCTACTGTGGAGATGGACATATCGCACGTGAGAGGGACGAACCCGAGGCGACAATGGGTAAGATCGTTCCTGTAATTGCTGGTGTAGCAGACCACGTGACAGTGAGCACGGCTCTGGAGGTTGGGCATGTGACTGACCAGGGCCCTGGTACCTCAGAGACCGTGAACTGTGGTGTGAGCCGACGGCAGTTGCTATATGCTGGGCCAGGAGGTGTTGAGACACTGGGACTAGAGACTGCGCCGAAAATGTGCAACATTGTGGTGAATGGCAGTTCAGTCCAGGCGTTGTTGGACGCATGGTGCCAGGTGAGCCTGGTACATGCCAGCTTGGTAGCTGGGGACTATGTGCGGAACAATCATGCGGATAGTAAGGACTTTCTGGTGGCTCTCACTGAGTGTGAGACTCCAGTGGGAACTGGGACTTATAAGTTGTAGTTTTGGACCGTGATTTCCCCTTGTTTTGGGAGTTGTGGAGTAATGGAGACACTTCTGCAGAGAGTGCAAAAACTCCTGCAGAACTTGTACCTGTCCCTTTAAGTGAACGTGTAAGGGAAAGAACCATTGAAAACAGTGATGTAGTTAAAGTGAAAAATGAAAATGTGAGGTCATGTGAAGTATATGATGTTGACATGCCTTTTCCCTTTCAGGATGTGATCAGGAGAGAAATGCCCCCTCCTGGTAAAAATATATGTGATACAAAAATGCTGGTTAATGTTGTGAGCCCAGAGGGTGTACCACACGTACCAGGGGTGGATATGCAGTACCCATGGGGTTTTATGGTTGCTGGGGAAGTGTCCAATGTGGGGATTAGCGCATCGGTGCCCCTAGAGGTCAGAACTGATAATTATAACACAAGTAATATAAGTGATGCATGTGCCGTGGCCGATAGCAACTCAGAGAAAGAAGTTACCAGGTCAAGGTCTTGCGAAATTAAAGTAGTTGCTAGTAGCGACCAGACAACAGTTATACCTGACGTGACGAGAGTTAAGTGGGGAGACGTCAGCCTAGTGACTGAGATCTATACCCAGGCAATGGTAGATGACCAAATGTGTCAGTACAGCTGCAATCAGAAAGAGATGAGTGAGCGGAAGGATCTACTGCCTGATATCCAGGTGAAGAGTAAAGGCTCCAAAGAAGCACAGAAAACTGCGGTAGACATGGACAATGTGCTTAAAGAGACTCTGGGTAGAACCCCCACAGGATGTCCAAAAGAGAATGGTGGTACTCCTACATCTGCTGCTGCAGCAGACCAAAGTGGGGAGCAGCTGGAACAGGAGGCCAAAGAGCCCGGAGCTTCCATTACGTTTGTGCGCAAAACCAAGAACAAACTTCAGCGAGAATTGGATGTTCTGATGGTGGACCTGGACCACCAGAGGCAATTATGTCTCATATAGAGAAATACGGCTTGGCCCGATATGCCGAAGAACGTGACCGAGCTGAGGCTGATGCTCGGGAGAAGGAGACCAAGGCCCTCTCCTTGGTTAGAGCCCTTGAAGAAACGCTTGAGGAGTGAGGTGAATGTGAGAGGCTGAACAAGCAACCCAGAGCAGAGATGGAGGATCTCATGAGCTCAAAGGATGACATCGGGAAGAACGTCTACGAGTTGAAGACTAAGCTTGACGAGTTACAGGCAAGAGCTTTTCGACATGACAGGTTGACTCAATCAAAGGAAAATGAGAAACCTGAAAAGGAGCATCCTCTGAAAGATGCCAAGAAGTCAGAGCCTGTTAGGAATGGGCTGAAGATGGTGGCACTGCACTGCCGGCTGAGGCAGAGAAGATGGAAGAAGTTTCTTTTGAACAAGTTGATGAAGCTGATATGGTGGTAGAAGTCAAGACATCCATGGCAGTGAGTAGCCAGGACCGGGTCATGAAAGATGTCCCCTCTGCCGTCAATGCGTTCCAGAAACCCAGCAGTCTGCTGGGGAAGAAATATGAGGAGAACAATGTCCTGGGTGACCCTCTGGAGGGAATGCCAGAAGAGGAAGGGTCTGATGAGCACCCTGGTGTTTCCAGTACCTCCAACCTTGATGAGAAAGAGGAGGGGTTAAGAATGCAAGTATATGATGCCGTGTCCGAGGAGGATGAGAAAGCTAACAGAGTGAAGGAAGACTCCAAAGGAGACTCAAAGGCTGAAGAAGCTGAGGCCGATGAGTTGGAGTGGGAGAAATCCTCAGATGTTCCAGAGACCAAGGATAAGGCTGAAGAGGGGTCTGCCAAAGTGGGGAGAGCCACTGAAGAAGTAGAAGACTCTGAAACTGAATACAAACCTGAGCTAAACCCTGTAGGGAGTAAAGAAAAAAGAGAAGTGTTATCTGTTGATAGAAGAAAGAAACAAAGCGAGTGTGAACACCAGGTGACACCAGAGCAGCTAAAGGGTGGTATAAAACTGACATAACAAAGACAAAGACAGGTGCACTCTGCGGTCTTACTAACCCTCATACTGGTGTAAAATTGAGAATTAGCCAACATATCCTGCTTGGAGGACATGTCTGAGCCCGAGCACCGCGCCAAGGTTTCTCAAGTAGCTCGGGAACCTAACTCTAAACCTACCTGGGCCGCATGGGCAATACCAGGAGCCAGTGGGCGAATTACAGGTGCGCAAGGTCCGACTCAAAGCAATCTCCCAGTAACCTCCAGCATGTGACCATGCATACAATGGGAGGAGGCAGAGAGCTCTGAGCCCCACCCAAGACTGGCTGATATAGCCTGGGCCTCACATGTGCACCAGAATGCTGCCTGTGGATGGAAATTAAGGGCACATTCAGACTAGGAGTTTCTACACCTCCAAAAATTCAAAATACAAACTACAAATTAGCGTGGTATTAAAAAGCAGAAGTGCTCAACCCCATATGCAGTGGTGCATCTATACTGGGGGGGGGGGGCAGATCCTGCACTTTAGCCCATTGCTAATGGCAATCCCCAGCAAAAATGCATACAATGGAGGATGCCTGCAGCGGACCACAAGTACCACAATGGACATCCTACACAAGATAGCAATTGTGTGGATGTGATAAGCAGTCAAAATAACATAACAAAGACAAAGACAGGTGCACTCTGCGGTCTTACTAACCCTCATACTGGTGTAAAATTGAGAATTAGCCAACATATCCTGCTTGGAGGACATGTCTGAGCCCGAGCACCGCGCCAAGGTTTCTCAAGTAGCTCGGGAACCTAACTCTAAACCTACCTGGGCCGTATGGGCAATACCAGGAGCCAGTGGGCAAATTACAGGTGCGCAAGGTCCGACTCAAAGCAATCTCCCAGTAACCTCCAGCATGTGACCATGCATACAATGGGAGGAGGCAGAGAGCTCTGAGCCCCACCCAAGACTGGCTGATATAGCACGGGCCTCACATGTGCACCAGAATGCTGCCTGTGGATGGAAATTAAGGCACATTCAGACTAGGAGTTTCTACACCTCCAAAAATTCAAAATACAAACTACAAATTAGCATGGTATTAAAAAGCAGGAAGTGCTCAACCCCATATGCAGTGGTGCATCTATACTGGGGGAGCAGATCCTGCACTTGTGGCCCGTTGCTAATGGCAATCCCCAGCAAAAATGCATACAATGGAGGATGCCTGCAGCGGACCACAAGTACCACAATGGACATCCTACACAAGATAGCAATTGTGTGGATGTGATAAGCAGTCAAAATAACATAACAAAGACAAAGACAGGTGCACTCTGCGGTCTTGCTAACCCTCATACTGGTGTAAAATTGAGAATTAGCCAACATATCCTGCTTGGAGGACATGTCTGAGCCCGAGCTGGGGATTGCCATTAGCAACGGGCCACAAGTGCAGGATCTGCCCCCCCAGTATAGATGCACCACTGCATATGGGGTTGAGCACTTCCTGCTTTTTAATACCACGCTAATTTGTAGTTTGTATTTAGAATTTTTGGAGCCCGAGCGCGGTGCTCGGGCTCAGACATGTCCTCCAAGCAGGATATGTTGGCTAATTCTCAATTTTACACCAGTATGAGGGTTAGTAAGACCGCAGAGTGCACCTGTCTTTGTCTTTGTTATGTTATTTTGACTGCTTATCACATCCACACAATTGCTATCTTGTGTAGGATGTCCATTGTGGTACTTGTGGTCCGCTGCAGGCATCCTCCATTGTATGCATTTTTGCTGGGGATTGCAATTAGCAACGGGCTACAAGTGCAGGATCTGCCCCCCCCCCCCCCCCCCCCCCCCAGTATAGATGCACCACTGCATATGGGGTTGAGCACTTCCTGCTTTTTAATACCACGCTAATTTGTAGCTTGTATTTTGAATTTTTGGAGGTGTAGAAACTCCTAGTCTGAATGCGCCTTAATTTCCATCCACAGGCAGCATTCTGGTGCACATGTGAGGCCCGGGCTATATCAGCCAGTCTTGGGTGGGGCTCAGAGCTCTCTGCCTCCTCCCATTGTATGCATGGTCACATGCTGGAGGTTACTGGGAGATTGCCTTGAGTCGGACCTTGCGCACCTGTAATTCGCCCACTGGCTCCTGGTATTGCCCATACGGCCCAGGTAGGTTTAGCGTTAGGTTCCCGAGCTACTTGAGAAACCTTGGCGCGGTGCTCGGGCTCAGACATGTCCTCCAAGCAGGATATGTTGGCTAATTCTCAATTGTACACCAGTATGAGGGTTAGTAAGACCGCAGAGTGCACCTGTCTTTGTCTTTGTTATGTTATTTTGACTGCTTATCACATCCACACAATTGCTATCTTGTGTAGGATGTCCATTGTGGTACTTGTGGTCCGCTGCAGGCATCCTCCATTGTATGCATTTTTGCTGGGGATTGCCATTAGCAACAGGCCACAAATGCAGGATCTGCCCCCCCAGTATAGATGCACCACTGCATACGGGGTTGAGCACTTCCTGGTTTTTAATACCATGCTAATTTATAGTTGGTATAAAACTGACCAGCCGAATCTTCAACAAAAGGAGGAGGCGGGAGCTCCCCGTGGAAAACACGGCTGTAAAGATTGCAGAAGTTAGAGGTCGTGGACCTAAGAAGAAATCTGGAAAAGGAGCAAGCCAGAAAGCTAAGAAAAAGTTCTCCAGCAAAGAGGAGAAGGAGGACTCCCTTAGGCACTGTCTGCTAGGTAGAAAGTCAGTGTTTATGAAATACCAAGCTCCTTATTTGTAACTTCTTGTTTTCTGTTACACCATCCGTGACAACTATCCTTTATAAGAAGACAAAAATAAATGCACAGTTTGGACATGAAAATCTGTTTTCTGGTGAGATATCTGTGAGTGTGACCCCCTGAAAAGAGACGATCCCTTACACTAGTCTTCTGGTTATTCGAGAAAGTGGTTGCCATGGAGAAAGCATTCCAAAAAACAATTTCTCTCCACCTGGAGACAAATCCTCTCAAGATTGATGCAAGTGTGGTATCGGCTGCTCATCGAGCCACCTACTTCTGGGGGAACCTGCCTGGCATGAACAGGCCTCTAGTAGCTACAGACAATGAGAAGACAAAGCTTCAAGATTGCTTGGAGCCCGAAAGAGTCGCGAAGTTCATCAAGATTCAAACCATAACTACCAGCCCCTGGTCTCTTCGTCAGGGAAAACATCACGAGTTCCCAGTCATTATGGATGGGAAGGAGGACATCCTGTGGTGCACGGAGAGGGTCTTCGGATTCCCCCCGCACTATACGGATGTCTCAGAAATGAACCGCTGCTCCCGACAGAAGCTCCTGGGAAGGTCATGGATTATTTTGAAAGTGTGTAGAAGCCACACGGTGCCCCTACACTGCAGATTTTTCTCATGGAGACACCGGATTTTATAATATTACATTATTATATAAAGAAAAAAAAAACATTGAAGCCCCTTCGTCACTCGGCTCCCAAGTGCGATCAGCTACAGTACAGACCAAAAGTTTGGACACACCTTCTCATTCAAATAGTTTTCTTTATTTTCATGACTATGAAAATTGTAGATTCACTCTGACGGCATCAAAACTATGAATTAACACATGTGGATCTATATACATAACAAAAAAGTGTGAAACTGAAAATATGTCATATTCTAGGTTCTTCAAAGTAGCCACCTTTTGCTTTGATTACTGCTTTGCACACTCTTGGCATTCTCTTGATGAGCTTCAAGAGGTAGTCACCTGAAATGGTTTTCACTTCACAGGTGTGCCCTGTCAGCTTTAATAAGTGGGATTTCTTGCCTTATAAATGGGGTTGGGACCATCAGTTGCGTTGTGGAGAAGTCAGGTGGATACACAGCTGATAGTCCTACTGAATAGACTGTTAGAATTTGTATTATGGCAAGAAAAAAGCAGCTAAGTAAAGAAAAACAAGTGGCAATCATTACTTTAAGAAATGAAGGTCAGTCAGTCTGAAAAATTGGGAAAACTTTGAAAGTGTCCCCAAGTGCAGTCACAAAAACCATCAAGCGCTACAAAGAAACTGGCTCACATGCGGACCGCCCCAGGAAAGGAAGACCAAGAGTCACCTCTGCTGAGGAGGATAAGTTCATCCGAGTCACCAGCCTCAGAAATCGCAGGTTAACAGCAGCTCAGATTAGAGACCAGGTCAATGCCACACAGAGTTCTAGCAGCAGACACATCTCTAGAACAACTGTTAAGAGGAGACTGTATGAATCAGGCCTTCATGGTAGAATATCTGCTAGGAAACCACTGCTAAGGACAGGCAACAAGCAGAAGAGACTTGTTTGGGCTAAAGAACACAAGGAACAGACATTAGACCAGTGGAAATCTGTGCTTTGGTCTGATGAGTCCAAATTTGAGATCTTTGGTTCCAACCACCGTTTCTTTGTGCGATGCAGAAAAGGTGAACGGATGGACTCTACATGCCTGGTTCCCACCGTGAAGCATGGACGAGGAGGTGTGATGGTGTGGGGGTGCTTTGCTGGTGACACTGTTGGGGATTTATTCAAAATTGAAGGCATACTGAACCAGCATGGCTACCACAGCATCTTGCAGCGGCATGCTATTCAATCCGGTTTGCGTTTAGTTGGACCATCATTTTTTTTTCAACAGGACAATGACCCCAAACACTCCTCCAGGCTGTGTAAGGGCTATTTGACCATGAAGGAGAGTGATGGGGTGCTGCGCCAGATGACCTGGCCTCCACAGTCACCAGACCTGAACCCAATCAAGATGGTTTGGGGTGAGCTGGGTCGCAGAGTGAAGGCAAAAGGGCCAACAAGTGCTAAGCATCTCTGGGAACTCCCTCAAGACTGTTGGAAGACCATTTCAGGTGACTACCTCTTGAAGCTCATCAAGAGAATGGCAAGAGTGTGCAAAGAAGTAATCAAAGCAAAAGGTGGCTACTTTGAAGAACCTAGAATATGACATATTTTCAGTTGTTTCACACTTTTTTTGTTATGTATATAATTCCACATGTGTTAATTCATAGTTTTGATGCCTTCAGTGTGAATCTACAATTTTCAGTCATGAAAATAAAGAAACCTCTTTGAATGAGAAGGTGTGTCCAAACTTTTGGTCTGTACTGTACATCAAATATTTAAGACACTAGTAGATTTTGGAAGGAGCTCAGGCTTTAGGGTTAATACCGAAAAATGAGAACTCCTCTACATAGGGACGCCACACCCAAGGAAAAGGCAAGTAATACATGATTGCCCAGTAGCTATAGCCAAAAAACATATCACGTATCTAGGTATTAAAATTGCACCCACCCCACATTCTCTATACGGCCTCAACTACACACCGTTGATAAAACAAATAAAACAAGAACTAGAGAGATGGCAATCGCTGCCTTTATCTCTTTTGGGTAGATGTCATCTGGTTAAAATGGTCAGCGTCCCCAAACTATTATACCCAATGCAGACTTTGCCCATATTGATTAGACATAGCCATGTGATGGAGTTGAATAGTGCCTTCTCACAGTTCCTATGGTCAAAAAAGAGAGCTAGAATAGCCATGAGGAAGTTATACTTACCAGTGGAAAAGAGGGGATTACGATTCCCTGATCTAAGGAGATATAATTTGACTAGCCTTTTTCGCCATTGTAGGGACTGGTTGGCTAAGACATCTTATTACTAAAACTTTGCCTTGGAAAAGGAGTTAGCCCAAGGCTGGGACTTGGGAGCACTCTTACATGCTGACCTAGCTTCGCTGCCACCAGGTATTAAAAGCTCAATAATATTAAGGGACACTATAATAACCTGGAAGGAAGTGAGAAAGTTATACAACCTATCCTTTAGAGCTTCTAAGTATATGTCACTATGGTCACACCCAGACTTGGTAGGAAACACTAACAAACTGTTCCAACAATGGAGGCAGAAGGGAATTGACACTTTTCAACACTTATTACATGATAAAGAGCAAAGATACCTGACGCTATCTGAATTGTACGATAAATATGGGCTTCCTAAAAGGCAAGAACTGCAGTATTATCAAATAATGCATTTCTGTAAGTCCAGACTGAAAGAGGTCAGCCTGGAATGTAAAGTAAATGGTTTTGAATCGATTCATTACTTAAACAGTTGGGGAATAAATGGTCATTATCAGACATATATATAGAACTTAGAGACCGGGACAATGATAAAACTTTTGCTACAATTAGTGGGGGGTGGAGTAAACTATTAGTAAATCCGGATTGGAGAGATAGGATAATGACGGGGTGGAATAGGATGAGAAAAGCAGTGATATGTGAAAGATGGAGAGAAACTCAACTGAAACTAATACATAGGGCGATATATGCTTTCAATATATCTTCTGCACGCAGTAATGATACCAGAATTACCAACTGTCCAAAGTGTGGTTTATTGAAGGCGGACTTAGATCATGGGATGTGGTTGTGCCCCAAATCACGACAATATTGGGAATGGTTTCTGTCCTGAATTAAAGATACATGGCAGATCAACTTACCATGTGAACCGGAAGTGGTATTGTTTCATGTATTTCCGGATACAATACGGGTACCCAAGTTGATAGATGGGGTGTTACTGGTAGCATTAAAATGCATGCTACAAAATTGGTTAGAGTCTCAGGTTACTACAACTGCAGAGTTTTCAGGTCTCATGAGACATTTCCTGTTAATGGATCCACTAGACGCGGAATCACATAAGAATAGCAGTTCAACAGATTTTTTTTAATAAATGGTCAACATTTATTGCCATACATTTATCGACAGAGGAAACACAAGCTCTCATGAGTAACTTTAAACATACTGAATGGTACTTACGAAAATATATTCGAGGGACATTGGGAAGGTTGAAAGTGTCATAAACAAGGGGTAAGGAGAGTGTATGGTCTTTATTTTATTTACTTTTCCTGAATAGCTTTTTATGGGCAAGGGAATAATAGTAGAAGGGAAGAGACGCATCCAGACAATGTGGGGGGGGGGGGAGGGGGAGCAAGGGGGAAGTTTTCATAGTGATTGTGGGATTGATAATTGTGATGTTATCATTTTTGGACGATACTTGGTGCATGGGAAATGTATGTAACAATATTCCTGTATTAATGTCCAAACAAACTGTGATTTTAAATACCTACAGAAATTAAATAAAATGTTTAAAAAAAAAAAAAAAAAAAGACACCCTATCCTCTCCTCGTAATGTCCAGCCTCCTTAAAATGCTTAGAAACAGGAAGGGCCAGTCTTTCTTGCCTGACACTGTATCTGTGTTGATTAGGACGTGTTTTCACATCCCACCCACATACCACAAATTACATGGGCAAGAAAGTAGGTAAAAGGAGATTTTTGTATAACTTACCAGTAAAATCTCTTTCTCGCTCTTTATTGGGGGACACAGGAACCGTGTGCAATGAGCAGGACACTGGGTCAGTGGGGTTGCTATGCAGTGGGTCAATTTATATGTGTATAAGTTTGTGACGCCAGTTGCAGCTTGCACAGGTACTGTAGCAGGGCCCTTTAAGATGGTATCATACATGCGACAGACTGATAGGTCCTACAGGAGGTGGCCACGCTATTTAAATATATAGCATGAATTTCAAAGGTCACTAGGACCAAAGCGTGACTTGGATCACCTCACTGACTATCTTTTATTTCATAAAACATATACCTTTATTTGTTATATTTTAAAAAATTATCAACTCTAAATTACATGATTAAAATTCCTCAGAGTGGGCGGTGAGACTATAGTTTTCGCTGTGTATTACTCTTCTCAATACACATTACTTTGTAAAGTGGCACCTGATAATGATCTCAGGACTTGCCCAGCTAACCTATATCTCTGTAGCAACTTTATATTTAGTTGCCTATAAATCTCCACTTTGGAGGCTCACAATCGCTCAGTCTAAACTAAAAATATGTGCTCCCGCATCCCTATGTTTCGCCGAACTTCGGCGTCCTCAGGGGATAATGCAGGTTCGCGTTGGAGGGGGCGGTCCCTAGATTATATATGCTCGTTTCCTATGGGTGGGTTTTGAATATCCAATCAAAACTGTGCTCTCTATGATTGGCATTTTTTACAGGCAATCCCTTTTTGGTTCCAGCGCCTGTGGTCTACGTCACCCTACTTTGACTGGTGACGTTATCTTGGCCACTCCTATTCAGGTCTGGCGCCTCCTCCTTACGTCACTCATCCTCCGCCAGTGACGTTTCCCGCATCCAGTCCCTATGCAGTTCCGGCGCACAGGCACCCACGTCACTCGTCCGTTGTTAGTGACGTTTCCTCAATGCCGGGCACTCACGGATGACGTCTATCTTCTGCCATCATCCCGGATATCTTCTACGCCTGCGCCGGTACTTAGAAGAATTTTTTGTTTATTTTGTCCGATGTTGTGCGGTATTGCGCCTTATATATGCGCCATCGTTTGCACTTAGAAGAATCCTGTAGTCTCTTTGATATGGATCTTCACATTCATCATTATAGTACGATCGGGGGTTGGATGATATATGCGGAGCTTCTCATAGCTGGGCGGTGGAGTGTAATCTCCAGCCGCCTCCGCCGCACCAGGATGCACAGACAACGGTGCAGGTTGGGGTCCGGTGACGTTGGCGGGTGTCGCAGGACGTGGTGCAGGCCTGGGCCTGACGGCAGGTGCTGGGGTCTCTGGACGTGGCAGTGGGACGGACACGGACCGGGCCTGGGCCTCAGGGAGCGGGGTTGCTCCTACCTGTTGTCGCGGCCGGTTCCGGTGTCCTCTGGTCACGATCCTGCAGCTCCATCTTCGTCTGCGCCACAGACTGGATGCTGGTGACAGTAGCGACGGCCCCTGCCATGGATGGCTCGACGTCCACTTCCATTCCGGAGGGCACATCTACTTCCGCTGTGACACTTGAGTCGGTGGAGGGATCCACAGCCTCTGGGAACTTGACCAACTCCTGTCTCTCCACATCAGGGATCGGGGCTTCAGCGGCGGCCTTCTCCGACTCCTCTGGGATGCTGGACAGGGCAGGTGATGCTGGGTCTTTGGGCACGGAGGGTTCCACTGCCTCCGGCCTGGCACCAAAGGTCGACGGTCCACGTCTCTGCAATAGCTGGGAGACCTGGATCTCCAGTGGCTGTTCTGGGTACAGGGCCTCTCCGCCGATGGACATTTAGTTCCACCTGGGACGTGGGTAAGCCATCTTTGCTGCTCTGCTGCACACACTGATCGCCAGAACTAAGGGAGGGGCACAGAGGGTGGAGTCTTTATCACCTCGGGCCAGGTCAAGTTCATGGAGGGTGTTTTTTTTTTCCCCGCTCCTGAAGGGGCATATTCAACATCTTCACGCCTTTCTGTAGGGGGTGTTACTAGATTTTCCTGCTTTTGGGGGGCATATTCCTCATTTTCGCGCTCTTGAGAGGGCGTTCCTTTGTTCTTTGGCATGAAGATGAAGCACCATCTTAAAACGAATATGGCGAATTTCCACAATGTCGAATTAACTCCTTATGCTGTAGCGCATGTTTAGCGCTTTCTTGGCACAATACAAGTAAGAAAGTCACTTTTTAGCGATCTTGCACAATCTTCAGCCCTTACTGTTATACTGTGAAACATTCGATTTTAGTCCGTTTTTTGCGCACAATTAGATGCGGTTCTGCTGTTAGGGATGGACACACAATACAATCCGATCCTGTTCGTGACGCAACTTGATGCAATGAGCAGGACACTGGGTCAGTGGGGTTGCTATGCAGTGGGTCAATTTATATGTGTATAAGTTTGTGACGCCAGTTGCAGCTTGCGCAGGTACTGTAGCAGGGCCCTTTAAGATGGTATAGCTCATATACCAGGTGAGGAATGCCAGAGGGGGAATAATGTCTCTATGCAGTGTCAACAGTGTATCCTACCTTGGTACGGCTGGACTCCTGTATCCCGGTTCACATGCAACAAAATGAGTGTTGTTAATAGGAGTTCTGATGGAATAATTAAGATCCAGACAGGAAATATCGTCCAACTCGTCTTTACTTAATGCAGCTTTAAATCCATACAAGTTACAGCATGTCTTAGGTCCCAGCAGGTTTTGGCAATATGTGGCAGGAATTTATATCTATTCTGCATCTGGTACATACGCCTATAGATCTGGCAGGTATCTGTCTTCTGCTCTGTCTGTAGTCTGCTTAGTTTGGGCCTGACTAGCTGAGGAGGTACTTATCTTCTCCTGGTCTTGGGATCTGTACTCACAGGACAGCTCGCAGGGTATGGTGTCTTCTTCCTGGAGATCTATTGTTCTGTGGATGCTGCTTCTCTGGTCATCCAGCTGAGGTAGATGACTCAGGCTGGGAAGATGGATCTGGAACCTCAGAGGTTGGATCCAGGGTTGGGATCCCTGTAACTGGGAGCTCCTATCAACACAGCCTTCCCCAGAAGGGGGGCTGGTTCACACTGACTAACCTTTCCTTCCTCCCTATGAGGTAGGAAGTGGGAACATTCCACTCCTGCTCAGAAAGGGGAGAGCTAGCCTGGAATGGACTATTCCAGCCTAGATATACTAAACTGTCCTATAGACTGTCTATATATTGCCGCCACCTACTGGTGTACATAAACAATTACAGCAATTTACATATAACAGTCATAAGAAATCCAGATAATACAAATGTAATGTCAGATTACACCAGATGATTTACACTTTAACATCATGTAGCAGGGTGACATAGTGACATACTCTGGGATGTTACACGTGGTATAGCTATGTCCTCTAGGAGGCGATGACACTAGTAAAAGCTGTTAACTCCTCCCCTGGCAGCTATACCCCCTCCAGCCTGGAGAGAAAGCTTCAGTTTGTGTACAAGCAGTAGGAGAAGCAAGCCAACCAAAGAAAAAAACCTGGAAGGCAAACCATGACAAAAGACCCAACGGGGTACTAACCAGAACAGCCACAGCTGTGGTTGAACAACAAAACTGGGTGGGTGCTGTGTCCCCCAATTAAGAGCGAGAAAGAGATTTTACTGGTAAGTTATACAAAAATCTCCTTTTCTTGCCCATATTCATTGGGGGACACAGGAACCGTGGGACGTCCAAAAGCAGTCCACAGGGAGGGAAAAACCACAGCCCCATGGAAATAAGCGTCCCTGTAGGCATCTAGGAAACTGCCGCTTGCAAGACCATACGGCCAACGGCAGCGTCCGCCGATGCATAAGTATGCACCTGGTAAAATTTTGTAAATGTTTGTAAGGAGGACCAAGTAGCCGCCTTACACAACTGTGCAGCCGAAGCACGATTTCTTCGAGCCCAAGATGCGCCCACCGCTCTGGTGGAGTGAGCCATGACAGGGCGGAACCCTGTCCCGGGCATGGTAAGCCTCCACAATTGCAGCCCGAATCCAATGGCAATTGCCACCTTGGAGGCCGCCAATCCCTTGCGAGGACCCTCCGGAATGACAAAAAGGGAGTCCGTATGGCGGAAGGAAGCGGAAGATGCCAAATAGATTTTCAGAGCTCTGACAACATCCAAATGGTGTAACTCCCTTTCCTTAGGGTAGTGAAGGAGAGGGACACAGAGAAGGAAGGACAATTTCCTTGTTCATATGGAATTCAGTGACCACCTTCGGAAGAAAGGAAGGAACGGGCCAGAGAACCACTTTATGCTTATGAATAACCAGGAAGGGTTCTCTGCAAGAGAACACCGCTAACTCAGACACCCGCCTGATGGAAGTGATAGCTACAAGGAAAACTACCTTCCATAACAGGAGTCGGAGAGAAATCTCCCGCAAGGGCTCAAAGGGGGAAGCCTGGAGTGCTGAGAGGACTGAATTCAGATCCCAAGGCGGTAAAGGAGGGCGGTACGGGGGAGCCCTATGTGCCACTCCCTGAAGAAAAGTCCTTACAGACCCGAGGGGGGTCAGCGGGCGCAGGAAAAAAATAGAAAGCGCAGAGACCTGACCCTTCAAAGAACTAAGAGCCAAACCAAGGTCCAACTCTGATTGAAGGAAGGACAGGACCGTGGGGAGAGAAAAACGAAGAGGAGGAATATGTTGGTTTTCACAGAAACTCGGGAAGGACCTCCAGGTCCTGTAATAGATCCTGGACGAAGAAGGCTTCCTAGCCTGAATCATAGTGCGGATAACATGCACTGAAAAACCTCTTTGCTTTAGAATGTCAGTTTCAATGGCCACGCTGTCAAACGAAGAGACCTTAAATGCTGATGGAAGACTGGACCCTGCGAAAGCATGTTGTCTCTGAGTGGCAGCGCCCAAGGAATGTCTCCCAGAAGGAGAACGAGGTCGGCGTAGCAGGGCTAATCTGGGGCGATGAGGATCGTCGGAATGCCCTCCATCCTAATTTTCCGCAGAACCCTGGGTAGGAGGGTGAAGGGGGGAAACACATAAAGGAGGGAGAACCCCTACCAAGAAGAGATCAGGGCATCCACGTCGCAAGCTTCCGGATTCCGTGCGTGGGAGAGGAAGGTGGGAAGCTGTCGATTGAGCCTTGAGGCCATCAAGTCCACATCGGGGCGACCCCAACGGATACAGATGGCCTCGAATACCTCCGGGTGGAGGGACCACTCGCCCGGATCTATCGTGGTCCTGCTGAGGAAGTCCGCAGTCCAGTTCTCCACACCCGGGATGTAGATTGCTGAAATTGCCGGTACATGGGCCTCCGCCCACCGTAAGATCTCGGCAGATTCCTGCATCACCGCAAGGCTGCGTGTTCCCCCTGATGGTTGATGTACGCCACTGCTGTGGCGTTGTCCAACTGGACTCTGACGGGGCGACCCTTCAGGAAATGGGTCCAGTGCCGGAGGGACAGAAGAATCATCCTGAGCTCCAGGACATTGATCGGGAGCTTGGACTCCGACCGAGACCATGTGCCTTGGATAGTCCTGGGAGGGAACACCCCTCCCCAACCTAGTAGACTGGTGTCAGCGGTAACAACCGTCCAGGAGATCAGAAGGAAGGACCTTCCCAGAACTGGAACCGACAGCCACCAACAAAGATACGACCGTACCTGAGGAGAGAGGCGGAGTGGATAGTCCAGGCTCTCTGAAGATTTGTCCCAGGAGGATAGGATCGCTCTCTGGAACGTGCAAGAGTGGAACTGGGCAAAGGGAATCGCCTCGAAACAGGCGACCATCTTCCCCAGCGTTCTCATGCTGAGTCGAATGGACGGAAGTCTGCAGTCGAGAAGAACCTTCATGGAACTGTGTAAGGCCCGTCATTTGTCCGGAGGAAGGCGAATCCGTGCCACGTCCGTGTCTAGATGCATACCCAGAAAGACCAATTGTCTGGAGGGTGTCAGAGACGACTTCTGCAGGTTGACCAACCACCTGAAGAAAACAGGGCTTCCAGCGTGATCTGTACGCTGTTTGATGCCTGAGCAAAGGAGGAGGCCTTGATGAGGATGTCGTCCAGATAAGGCATAAGGAATATGCCAATGGAACGGAGCAGGGCGAGAAGAGGGGCTAGAATCTTTGTGAAGACCTGAGGCGCAGTTGCCAGCCCAGACGGGAGGGCGACAAACTGGAAATGACAGGTTCCTACAGCAAACCTCAGGAAGCGCTGGAAACGTGGAGGTATGCGTCTTGGATATCTATGGCCGAAAGGAATTCCCCTTACTCCAGAGAAGCAATTACGGAACGAAGGGATTCCATTCGAAACCGCTGGAGTCGGAGGAACTTGTTCAACAGTTTGAGGTCCAGGATTGGGCGCACCGAGCCCTCTTTTTTGGGGACCACAAATAGGTTTGAATAGAACCCCTTGAACCTTTCTGCTGGGGAGACGGGTGAAATGACTCCCCGGTCCAGGAGGGACTGAATGGCCTGGGAGAAGGCGGCTGCCCGCTTGGGGTCCCGTGGAAGACGGGATTGAAAAAACCTGTCTGGGGGAAGAGACTGAAACTCAATCAGGTATCCCGAGGATACAATCTCGAGTGCCCAAGCCTCGGACACATGGGCCCACCAGACGTCCTGGGCGGGTACTAGCGAAACGACAAAAGGGCCTACCACGAGAGGAACCTGGCCTAACGTGAGAGGCCCGCTTGGCCCTAGGCTGTGGAAGATGGGTGCACTTGGCTCCAGTGGCCTCAGAAATAATTTAGTCCAGCCGAGAACCAAAGAGACGGTTTCCAGTAAAGGGAAGACCAACGAAAGAACGCTTGGAAGTCGCGTCCGCTGCCCACACCTTCAGCCAAAGTTTGCGGCGTAAGGTGACCGCAAGTGCTGAAGAGCGCACGATAAGGGCGCCAGCGTCCAAGGACGCCTCGCAGAGGAACTTCCCCGCCTGAATGATTAGCTGTGCCAATGATCGAAGATCCTGAGCAGAGACCTCAGATACCAAGTCCTGTTCCAGCTGGCTGCCTCACTCCGAGATTGCCTTTGCCACCCACGCGGAGGCGAATACGGGCCTAAGGGATGACCCCGTGGCCGCTAAGAGGGACTTCGTCAAGTATTCCATCTGACGATCTTCAGCGGACTGAAGGGAGGAACCATCGGCTATAGGAATAGCTGTATTTTTGGCTAGCCGTGCCACTGGTGGGTCCACCTTAGGAGGGGATATCCACGTGGAAACGCAGTCCGCTGGAAAGGGATGTAGGATATCCAGCTTCTTGGGGGCGGAAAAACGCATGTCTGTATGATCCCAAGCTTTGGAAACCACCGCCGAAAAATCACTATGGCGGGGAAACACCTTTGAGGCCTGTTTTGGACGGAAAAAGGACACCCCCTGTTGGTCAGTGTTGGGAGGATCGTCCTGCACCCGAAAGGTGTCGCGGATAGCAGCAATGAGGCTTTCCATGGTGGAGGCCAACTTAGAAGGCTGCTCCGTATCCATGTCCAAATCTGAATTCTCAACCTCTCCTTCGGATAGCACGTCCCCAGGGGAAGAAAAACCTGAATGGGACCGTACACAGGGCGTCAGAGGAAGAAACGTGGTCTACTCTGGAACGCTTTTGTGAATGTTGTGCTATAGATAGGGTGGATTGGAAGATTTGCACAAGGTTTTTCCACGGCCTGAGAGAGAGTTCTTGCCCAATCGGGTAACTCGGCGGCCGGAGGGGGAGGCAGCAGTACGGGCTGAAGGGGGGCCCCCTGCCTGGGCTTCTGACAAGCAGAGCAGACAGAATCCGAGCAGGCCTGGAGCAGGCTCACTTAGAGTCCAGCCATCTTCACCCTTCCTCTGGTCCAGCAGGGTCACCCCTTCAGCTACTAGCACCGAAGTGGCAGGAAGCTGGAAGAGGGACTTGGATGGGTGACCCTTAGCTGGCGGGATCAGGGCCGTCTTTACCAAGGGGCAAAAGTGGCAGCTGCCCCGGGCCCAGTTGCTCCTGGAGGGCCCAAGGCAGCTGCCTCTTGAGCCCTGCTAGCTACTGCCCCGGGTGTCAAGCTGTCAGCTACACAGGGGGTGCTGCCATGCCATGCCTGCACTGAGTCCAGGCATCATGATCGTACTGTGTTAAAGTTTTGATCTAGGATTCTAGGACCTTAATGAAATCATCACCATGTGACCAGTAACCTAGCAATTACTGGTCACATGGCTATGAGGTCATCACAGGTCCTAGCAGGAGTGTTGCAGAAGTTAACTGTGGAGCTTTTTTGTGTGAAGATTACATCAGAAAAAGGTGACAGGGGCTGTTATGTTAATATACTGTAAACTACTGTATAGTGGGGTGCTGTATACTGTGTGGGGGACTGTATACTGTGGGGGGGCTGTATACTGTGGGGGGCTGTATACTGTGTGGTGGGCTGTATACTGTGTGGTGGGCTTTATACTGTGTGGGGGACTGTATACTGTGTGGGGGCCTGTATACTGTGGGGGGGCCTGTATACTGTGGGGGGGCTGTATATTGTGTGATGGGCTGTATACTGTGTGGTGGGGTTGTATACTGTGTGGGGGATGCATACTGTGTGGGGGGCTGTATACTGTGGTGGGGCCTGTATACTGTGGGGGGTCTGTATACTGTGGGGCGGCTGTATACTTGGGGAGGCTGTATACTGTGTGGGGGCCTGTATACTGTGTGGGGCCTGTATACTGTAGGGGGCCTGTATAGTGTGGGGGGGCCTGTATACAGGGGGGGCCTGTATAGTGGGGGGGGCCTGTATAGTGGGGGGGGGCTATACTGCTGTACTGTATACTGTGGGGGTCTGTATACTGTATACTGTGGGTGCAGTATAGTGTGGAGTGCTATACTGCTGTACTGTATAGTGTGGGAGGCTGTATCGTGTATAGATTGGGGTGCTGTATACAGTGAGGTGTTGTATACTGTGAGGTGTTGTATACTGTGGGGTGCTGTATACTGTGGGCTGCTATACTGCTCTACTATATACTGTGGGGTACTGTATAGTGTGGGGTGCTATACTGCATACTGTGTGGTGCTCTATACTATAGGGTGCTATACTGCATACTGTGGGGTGCTGGGGTGCACTGTAACACTAGGGTGAGCCGAGCCCTGGTCTCCTTCCTGCAGAGCGGTGCCCACTTCCAGCCTGAGCCCAGCTGCCCAAAGCACTGATCCTGAGCCACTGGAGTCTTCAGAACTGGAAGTATTTACAGTCATTCACTGTACTCTACCAGATGTGTAGGATTTTTTGTGTGTGTGTTGTGGTGGAGGGCGTGATTGCCTGCTAAGGTGTGGGAAGGCGGGATCCAGGGGGCCCAAGTAAATTTTTGCCCAGGGTCCAATCAATATTAAAGACGGCCCTGGGCGGGATGCAGGGGAGCGAGGCTGCCCTGTTCCCTTTGTCTTCTTGTGGGGGAGGAGGCAGCGTGGCAGACCAACGCTGGCGCGCTCCGCCGGGAGAACAGGGAGGCGAGGCATCCACTGTTTCCCACCTGAAAAAGAAGAGAAAAAAATAAGAAACTAAAATAAAAAATAAAAATTCAGGAGCTTCCCTGCACGGCAGGGAGGTCTTGCCTCCTATTGACACTAGAAAAAACTGAAGCTCTCTCTCCAGGCTGGAGGGGGTATAGCTGCCAGGGGAGGAGTTAACAGCTTTTACTAGTGTCAACGCCTCCTAGAGGACATAGCTATACCACGGTTCCTGTGTCCCCCAATGTTTTTACCTACACAAGAGAGGACAAAGAGCGAATACTGCAGGGTGTGGAGAGAGACACTGCTTTTTTATCCACCCCATCTATAATTGATGTTAAAAAAAAATATGAATATGAATCTAAACAGTTTATCAATTTGGAATTACATATGTCAACCCTCTGTGAATACCATCACCTATATAGGATCCCCAGAGGGATACAGTCACATTTGAGACCTGATTTGTTTTTTGATAACATGGAGTTCTGTGCAAGGTTTTTACAAATATCGAATAAGTACGCATTTGATGTCATCTTGTTGAATATCAAATTTCTACATAAAGAAATATCAATGGGGAAAAAGAGCATTGACAACAACATGGAGTTATTACAACAGATGTTATCTTTTAGTGACTTTAATACGTATATAGCTTCTTGTAATCCACATTTTGAGAAATTTAAAAAGGATTTACAGGATAAAAAGAGATGTAAATGGGTACGTGATATGGATGACTACACATGGTTACATTTACAATTGGCAAGGGGACTTAAAAAGAAACCGCAAGACAGGAGGAGACAGAAAATACCCTAACAACTCTGGGACCCGGGGGACACAGAACAGGAACCCGAAAGATAGAAAGACTAGAGAAGATGATTTTACTCAGGATGTTACACCGATTCCTTTTTTAGAGAACAACCTCGATTTATCAGAATCGGGCGGGGGGCCAACATCAACATAGATGGAGGAAAAGAGAGAAATCTGAGACCGCAGAGACAAAAGAACAGCAACAAGAAGAAAATATAGTGGTAATATCTCTTCTGCCAATCTTCGTGAGGCTGAACATTCAGTGTTAAACAAGAGTCTGTCTTACTGTCCAGTATCTAGGACCGTTTGGTTCAATTTAGAAGTGGACCTTCACAAATTTCTCCGGTCCATCAAGTTAAAAATTTGCAACACAGACCAGCAAATAGAAATGAGAGAACCACTGAACTAAATCTTGAAAACACTGGACTTTTCCTGAAAAGTAATTTTAATCCACTGATTGATCACCCAGCGGTGGAAGCATTTTCTGTGGCAATTAAGAGGGATATTGATGTATCGAAACAGGAATTTATTAATAAACCTTTGACGTCTGTCAATATTACATCAGGGGAGATTAATGCCCTGGCCTCCAACCACAGCCTCACCATCAAGCCAGCTGACATGGGTGGTGGGGTTGTGGTAATGGACACCAGGGATTACATGCAGGAAATCAGGTCCCAATTGAGGGACACTAAAGTATACCAGAAGGTGTCAGATGATCCCAAGTTTACATTTCTTAGGGAATTAAAGGAGATTTTAAACCAGGCTCTCAGAGCCGGTATTATTGATGAAAAATTATTTTCATTTTTGTATTGCGATAAACCTATCACTCTGATTTTGTATACACTCCCCAAAATCCACAAAAGTTTAGAGGCCCCTCCTGGACGCCCTGTAGTATCTGGGAGGGATTCGCTATTCTGTAAGGTGGCAATCTTTTTGGACAAAATTTTGCACCCCTTTGCTACCTTCTCGCGATCTTATATCAGGGACACCAGTCATTTCCCTTCAAAAATCAGTGGCCTTGAGATACCTACTGGAGATATTATTGCATCATTTGACATATGCAGTTGGTATACGTCTATCGAACACAGTTTGGGATTACAGGCGGTACAACAATGCCTGGTACACACTGATTATACTACTCAATGCAGAGATGTGCTATTGACACTTTTGAATTTTGTGTTGACCAGGAACAATTTTTTGTTTCAAGATGATTTCTTTGTCCAACTGTGGGGGACCGCCATGGGGTTCAACATGGCGCCCACGTATGCTAACATCTATATGTCCCACCTGGAGGAGACTTTCGTCTATGTGAGCCACCATTTCAGGCATGTTCTGGGATGGTGGCGTTACATATACGACATCTTCCTGGTGGGGGTGGGCGCTGCGGGGGACCTCATGGCGTGATATAGAGGCTGTGTCTTTCCCCTAACTCTGTAGGCTGCTCCAATTCTCTCTTGTGCCGGGTACGGACATGTGTATTAATTGAATATTGTTTGTTTATTTTTAGATTTACAATCAAGCTTGGACATCATTCAACATTCTCGCTGTTGGCTATTGGACTACGGGATCATACGGACACACTTGAATTCTTGTGTTATACGTTATTATTATAATAATATAGTGAAAAGTAGACCACGGCACTCGTATTTGTAATTTTGAAAATTTATAATTTCATTTCATTTATCATTTCATTTTTATCAGCATCCAGGAATGCAAAACTGCCCAACGTTTCGGTCCTAACACGGGACCTTGTTCACGGCCTGGAGTAAAGTAAATGTAATATATCAGGGTATTTTTTACATAATAAATAAATTCATAATCAATTCTTTGATCAAAGTATCCGCATCAGAGTTATGTCTAAAGTTAGTGTCTAGCATACGAAGACACAGAGGATAAGAAAACAGTATAGAGCAAGGTAATTCCCATATAAATAAGGATCATCTCTAGCAGACTCACAGGGTGAAAATATACACATGTAAAACAGCAGGTCGGCAAAAAACTGTAGAAAAGCCGCAGCAGCGGGGACATCAGTATGTTTAGGACAGTCCTATAATGTGGAGATAGCAACGAAGGAAGAGAAGTGCAGGTCATTGAAGATTCCAAGGGTAGCGTAGGGGGCATGGGCGTAGGGATCACCATAGCAGCCATAGCAATGGCTATGGGGCCCAACGCCACTGGGGGCCCGGGCTGCCGACTAAGGATTATTATTTTTTTTATTCATGTGGTGTAGCTACAGGGGTCGCAGGCCCTTCTGGGACAGACAGAGAAAGTGCTATCTGCAGGGCCTGCAGGCTGTGGGCGGTGCAATAAGGCGCAGCCAGAGGCAGAGAGGCATACCTGCAATGAGGAGATGGAGTGGTCCCGCTCCCAGTCTCGGCGGCAGTCCAACTGGCCGGAAGTGGAGGAGGCGGAGAGTACAGCAAAGCTGCGTGCTGCTGGGCCTGGCAGCTCTGCTGGAGTGTGAGCGCACAAACGTTCAAGTGGCTGTGAGGTGAGGGCTGGCTGACTCTGGGACTGGTAAAACTTACTGTGGAGTCCTGGACCATTATATCTGGGGAGGAGGGGGAAGCAGCACCCTGGAGGTCTGGACCAGTACATTTAAGGAGAAGGGGGGAGCAGGACCCTGGAGGTCTGGACCAGTACATTTAAGGAGAAGGGGGGAGCAGGACCCTGGAGGTCTGGTCTGGACCATTTTTTAGGGGGGAAAAGGACACTGGAGGTCTGGACCATTATATCTGGGGAGGAGGGGGGAGTGGGATCCCCGAGGTCTGGACCATTATGTCTGGGTAGGAGGGGGGAGCAGGACCCTGGAGGTCTGGACCATTATATTTAAGGAGAAGGGGGGGATCAGGACCCTGGAGGTCTGGACCATTATATTTAAGAAGGGGGGAGCAGGACACTGGAGGTCTGGACCATTATTTTTAAGGAGAAGGGGGAGCAGGATCCTGGAGGTCTAGACCATTATATAGGGGAAAACAGGACACTCACTGGAGGTCTGGACCATTCCATTTAGGGGGAGCAGGACCCTGGAGGTCTGGACCATTATATTTAGGGAGGAGGGGGAAGCAGGACACTGGAGGTATGGACCATTCTATTTAGGGGGGGAGCAGGACCCTGGAGGTCTGGACCATTATATAGGGAGGAGGGGGGAGCAGGACCCTCGAGGTCTGGACCATTATATATTGAGAGTAGGGGGAAGCAGGATCCTGGAGGTCTGGGCCATTATATTTAAGAAGGGGGGAGCAGGACCCTGGAGGTCTGGACCATTATATATTTGGAGTAGGGGGAAGCAGGATCCTGGAGGTCTAGACCATTATATGGGGAGTAGGGGGAAGCAGGATCCTGGAGGTCTAGACCATTATATATGGGAAGTAGGGGGAAGCATGAACCTGGAGGTCTGGAACATTATATAGGCAGGAGGGGGGAGCAGGACACTTGATGTCTGGACCATTATATCTGAGGACTGGCAGTGGAAGATTTAGGGTGGGAGGTCTAGGAGGGGTGTGGGGATGTTGGGGTGGGAGGTCCTGGAAGGGTGTTTGGGTGGGAGCTCTGGAAGGGGTGGGGGTCTGAGAGGTATGTGGGGGTGGGAGATCCGGGAGAGGGGGGGCCCATAAAAAAATGTT
Organism: Bufo gargarizans; assembly: GCF_014858855.1. NCBI lineage: Eukaryota > Metazoa > Chordata > Amphibia > Anura > Bufonidae > Bufo > Bufo gargarizans. The sequence goes on along the minus strand of NC_058085.1, from coordinate 67,353,566 downwards.
GCTATGGGGCCCAGTCATTTCTAGCTACGCCCCTGGTAGGGGGCATAGGTTATAATGTGATGCTTACATAATATGATGATAACTGGATGACAGAGGGCAGTATGGAATAATACATAAGTGCAAGATCAGGAGTCATCGTCCAGTAGTATATAGGGATGTAGGTTTATAAGCAGATGTGACTTCAGAACGAGAGCCAGTTATATATACACATAAATAGAAACATGGTAGTATTAGTGATGGAAAATGGTACGCCGCTGGCAGCGCATTTACCTTAGTTGTATGTAGCATGGTGCCTCTGGGATGCGGTAGCCATGCTGTGCTTATCTCTCCTTTATATGGTGCCGCTGGTAAGGTTCTGCGTCCTACGTCATGACGGGCCCGTCGCGCAACGTGAGTGACGTCACCGCTCTGGCGGCGCTCACGCGCATGCGCAGTAGGCAGGCCGATACCAAAACTGGCATAGGAGTACTGGCAAATTAGTAAGGAGATAGAGGAGGGTATTGAATTTGCCTCAATTGTGAACACATGAAAGAATATGGCGGCGATGGTGCTTATTGTACCACAATGTGTCCATCAAGATCTGGGGATTGAAACTTTCAGCTTCTTAGATACGGTTGTTCTCAAAACCGAGGCAGGCACCCTTACCACTGATCTATACACTAAACCAACTGATCGCAACACCCTGCTACACTATTCCAGCTGCCACCCAAAGAATACAAAAAAATCTTTACCCCGCTCACAGTTTAAACGAGTGACTAGGATTGTAGGAAATCCAACCCTGAAAGAATAGCACCTGACAGAAATGGCTCAAAAATTTCAAGAGAGGGGTTACCCCACCTCATTACTTACTAAGGAACTCTCATTAGCTAGATCTATAGAACCCATAACAACAAAAACAATTTCTCAACCACGTGTCCCTCTAGTGATGACCTACCACCCCCTTGTTCCTAAGATCCAATCAATTGTTAAAAAATTTAAAAAGCAATCAGACTGGCTCACAGTATTTTTGCATTTATTACAATTATTAAAATTATTACAATTATTAAAATTTATTTACCTGCTAGAATGTTATTATACATATCCTAATTGCATGTCAACATATCAGCATAGTTATATAGGTACTTTAAATGCGGAGCTCACGCATATACCTAAATGACAGGAGTACTCCAAATGTGACCTCTTGATTTACTACGTGGTGTCTGTCTGCAGCGTATTATACTTAAATCTCTCAAATGTTCAGATAATTGTATGTTAACTTGCCGGTAATCTGAACACAAGTTGTTCAAAGAATGTTCAGTTTGCGGTCACCGGTACATGGTCTTGACATCCGAACATTACTTAATGCTATGGTTGGACCCCTTTCAATCGGCGTTAGTTTCCTACCTCCTGCCACGAGGTAGTCACTCGGCATGTTCTTCTCGGCGTCTCACATGACCAGACCTGAGAATGGTTTCCTGGTCAATGATGTCATCCACCTGCGCCGGTCGAAGTAGCGGAAATCGATGTAGCAGAGCCGCGCCGGTGCAGGGTTCAATTCTCATTCAATGGAAACGCTGAACGATAGTGCACCAATTGATATAGGTCAGTCCACTGTGATAGTATTATACCACTGCCGGTACCGTGCTCACTCTTTTTTTTAGAATGGCTCCAGATGAAATGAAGAAAAAGTCCTTTAAGCAGAGACAGAGATAACGCACCACTAGCTGGGTCCAGTTCACACTAGTTCACACTAGACGCGTTTTGGAACCGAAGTTCCTTCCTCAGTAGGCAAATGTGAAATGCTGGATGGAGACAGGCTGGACATGTCTTTATATCCCTTTATTGGGCTTGATAGAATATCTGGTCTGGATTCCGGATTTTGCAACTGCAAAAGGTTTGCAGATTGCAGTTACCCGATCTTTTCTATAAACCTAAAAAGGTACTTTCATACATATACAATAATTGATGAATAATAAATATACAATATACAGTACAAAAATATAAAAATATATAAAATACAAACTACATAAAAATATAAATAAAAATAAAAATGATGTGCATGTTGTAGATGGATCTCAGGTTCATGGGTCTATGTACATTGGCGGAGTAGAGAGAGGGGGGAGGGACCGCAGGGGAAGCCAGCGTGTTGCTAGATAGCCCGACACTGACTATCCGTGTGGTCCTACCCACCTCTCCATCTTACTAGGATCTCCTGCATGATGTAATTTAAAATGTTTCGACAGAGGATGTATTTCTGACTGTTTTTTGATATTATTAATATGTTCTGCGATCCTAGTTTTGAATACTCTTTTTGTACGCCCTATATACTGTTTTGAGCATGGGCATTGTATAACATAAATGACTGCTTTACTATTGCATGACAAAATTTCTTTAATTTCCCACTTGAAGTTGTTGGACGTTGATGTTATAACTTTTAAATTTCTGTCAAAATGTGTCTGTCTACAATTTTGGCAGCAACCACACCTGAAAAAACCTTTCAGGTTGGACCATGGAGTTATCATTGGTTCTATAACTTTCTATAACTTTCTTTCGTATTGTTGGAGCTACCTGGAGTCCTAGGCCTAAACTGGGAAAAAGGGACATTTAAGAGCCACCTAGGAAGGTGGCAGCTTGTACTTAAAATAAAACTGTTTTTCGCTACATCCTTTTGATATGTGCTACAGACAAAAGTTTCCTGTTTTTTATGTATATGTAAATCTAGAAATTCAACTGTTTGAGGATTGATGTTTGCTGTAAATTTCAGATTAAGCTCATTATCATTAGTTTCATGTATGAACTGCAACAGTGTAGTGTGTGAATCTCTCCACACTAGTAAAACATCATCAATATAGTGCCGCCATAGGACCAGGTCCGCCCCGAGTCTGGGAGTGATGGTATCCTGTTCCCATGCTGCCATGAACAAATTGGCATAGCTCGGGGCGAACCTGGTACCCATGGCAGTGCCAGTAGTTTGTATATAATAGCTAGACTCAAACTAGCATTAAATAATGTTCGGATGTCAAGACCATGTACCGGTGACCGCAAACTGAACATTCTTTGAACAACTTGTGTTCAGATTACCGGCAAGTTAACATACAATTATCTGAACATTTGAGAGATTTAAGTATAATACGCTGCAGACAGACACCACGTAGTAAATCAAGAGGTCACATTTGGAGTACTCCTGTCATTTAGGTATATGCGTGAGCTCCGCATTTAAAGTACCTATATAACTATGCTGATATGTTGACATGCAATTAGGATATGTATAATAACATTCTAGCAGGTAAATAAATTTTAATAATTGTAATAATTTTAATAATTGTAATAAATGCAAAAATACTGTGAGCCAGTCTGATTGCTTTTTAAATTTACTTGGTTTTCAGTTGGTACCTGAAGGGCTGGGCTCCAGTAGGTTGCTGGTGTAGCTTCTCTAAATTGTTTATTGTTTTCAATTGTTAAAAAACATTGGCCCCTCCTCCAGCAATCCGACCCCGAGGTTGACGAATTCCAACAACCGGTCCGTATGTGCTACAAGAGGCCATGTAATCTCAAAGACAAACTCGTGCATGCCGACATAGGTTCACTCAAACCCACATTACAGCAAACCACTTAGCCCCGAAAAAAAACTGGTACATACCCATGTCTACATTGCGCTCAGTGCACAAATGTGATTAAAGGGAACCGTATCACACACCCCCGCTTGGGTAAAATATACTACTCAAAAGGTTTTTTTACCTGTAACTCTTCGTTTGTCGTGTATCTTATCAAATGTCCCTGTGGCCTGGCTTACGTGGGCGAAACAACCCAAAATATACGCGACCGGATCTCTAAACATAAATCCGACATCCGTTGCAATAGAACAGAACAACCAATCCCACACCACTTCGCATATGCAAAACACCAGATTAGTCAGCTTAAATTTCAAATATTGGAACAAATACCCGCTGGAAGAAGAGGCGGCAACCGGATTGCGCGTCTTAAAGAACGCAAATCCTTTTGCATCTTTGAACTCAATACCCCTTCACCACACGGTATGAATAGGGACTTTGACTTTTGCACGTCGGGATGATACCATAATCATACCTCAGGTCTATATTGCCGTACTGGATGATATATAGGATTGAACAATATATCGTCGGGATATCCTTTTTCTGCTACACATTATTGTCTGTACTTTTATAATATGTTTTTGATATGTTTATTAATATCATGTTTCTCCTTTACCTTCCACAGACAAAATGACTCATAAAGTCCGTCCCTGTCAGGTAGTATGAGTTATACCATAGTCGTAAAGTATATATAGAATATATATAGTACATATAGTATATATAGTATATAATGCAATATAGTATGCTGAATATAAACTTGATATTCGCCCTGGCTAGAATTTATTCTAGAGTTATATATATGCCCTCGATAGAAAGTTTCAATTCCCAGATCTTGATGGACACATTGTGGTACAATAAGCACCATCGCCGCCATATTCTTTCATGTGTTCACAATTGAGGCGAATTCAATACCCTCCTCTATCTCCTTACTAATTTGCCAGTACTCCTATGCCAGTTTTGGTATCGGCCTGCCTACTGCGCATGCGCCTGAGCCCCACCAGCGCGGTGACGTCATGACGTAGGACGCAGAACCTTACCAGCGGCACCATATAAAGGAGAGATAAGCACAGCATGGCTACCGCATCCCAGAGGCACCATGCTACATACAACTAAGGTAAATGCGCCGCCAGCGGCGTACCATTTTCCATCACTAATACTACCATGTTTCTATTTATGTGTATATATAACTGGCTCTCGTTCTGAAGTCACATCTGCTTATATTGATTGCTTATATTAAATTGATTATGAATTTATTTATTATGTAAAAAATACCCTGATATATTACATTTACTTTACTCCAGGCTGTGAACAAGGTCCCGTGTTAGGACCGAAACGTTGGCCAGTTTTGCATTCCTGGATGCTGATAAAAATGAAATGATAAATGAAATGAAAAATGAAATGAAATTATACATTTTCAAAATTACAAATACGAGTGCCGTGGTCTACTTTTCACTACATTATCTCCATTACCATAGAGCACCGTACCGAACGACACAAGAGGAGTGCCGTCCAACCCAAGTTATATCAAGATTATTATAACAATAGACACTATAACATTATTTGCCATTCCTTCCCCCATTGACGTTACAGGGGTACTCTTTTTAAGAGTCTGCGTGTCTGTATTCCACGGACACGGGTTCCTTCATTGAGACCCTTTGGATATATTGCCCTTCTGTAAGCATTTTTATGTTTGATATTGTTAGTGCGATTTGGGGTCATATAAGTATGTCCAGCTCTGGGATGGAGGCCATATGTCACTAAGGGTGATGTGTGGTCCTCAGTCCTGAATGGGAGGGTGTTAATAATTGGGGAGACCCCTAATGTTTCACCTTTTCCTCTGGATCAATAGTTGGAACTTCAATTGGCTGATGATGGTTGTGAGTGGTAACGACAGGGTTGTGTACCACAGATAATGTGGAAGCGCCCGATCGTGAACCGGACACAGTAGTGCCATTGTTGATGCAATGATACCGGTGTGACCCACATCCTAGGCTGATGACATGCTCACAACAGTATTTATTTATGCATTATCGCATCATCCTGGATTACGAGTTTCTAGATCATGTGACGCCTATGGGTGGCGCTTAGGAAATGGGCATGACCATGCGCAGTTAAGGTGGTGGAGAATGGCGGTGCATGACTGCGTCTCGCGTGAGATGCTAGTGTTGCGGCTGAATCGAAATCACGCGCATGTGTGTTTGCCCAGTGTGTATGCCGCGACGGTCGAGTCGTCCATTTACCATGTGAGAATGTTCTTTGATTTTTAATTATTCACATCATGTTTACCTGTATTATTAATTTACCAATTATGGGTCTTTAATGCTTTTTTATGGTAGTATATGAAATACACATTTTTATATGAATAGTATATATTTGGATCATGTCACTTTTTCAAGTATCACTGGATTATTTATACACTTTTATATGTTTTTTATATATTTTTTGGATTATTTATTGTATCATTGTATCAGTATTGATGTAAGTGAATACACCTGTGACAAACTGCCATTTGCCACTGGGCATTGTAGAAAACTTATGGCTAGCCTCCTGCCCTACGACTATGGCCCCGGGACATATTACCCTTCAAGAACCATGTAACAGAACTATGCCGCATGTCTGGACTGTTAATAGGACCAAACGCGGTCAGCGGTGTATACTAAAGATTCTGTGGAACTAAAATCGGATGCTCAACTACACGAACACCGCTGACCCTTGCCTTCTTCCATACTGAACTTTCAGCTCCAGAGACTAAGTCCCGTTCGAAGATGGGACTTAGTCGTTTTTCTGCATGAAATTGACCGACCGCACAGCCCAAATCTATGGAACTGTTTTGGGCAGAAAATTGTGCTTGCAGTCGGTCATAAAGGACTTCCACTTAACTTTTGATCCGCTGGAGGGATTTGTGTGATTTTTGGAAGTGTTTATGTTTGATGTATGCTGAGTTTAAATATGTAATTGTAAATATGTAATTTATGGAGATGGAATGTATGGTTTTAAAGTTACAGTGTATGTTTAAAAACTGTATTTTTACTGTCTGTGATGATTATGTTAATCCATAATTATATCACAGACAGAAGGGAGGATTTTGGGTGTTTGGGTGGTGATTCCTGTCCTGTTGTTCCCACATGTGTATTGGTGATTTCCTTTTGTCCTGAGAGATAATTGAATGGCGCTTCGGGTGTCTCCAGGACAGAGAGGAGGAAACCATGATGCATTGTGGGGATGTGTTGTGTCTGTGTGTCCTGGATGCTGCGTGTCTGTCCTGTGTCGCAGTCCCCCTTTTGGTCCCCTAGGGGCGTGGCCACCAGATGGGGACCTGCATAAATACGGGCGGGTAGCCCTCAATAAAGGGTCAGTTCTTCTTGATCCCTCAAAACTTAGCCTTGTCTCGTTAGTGAAGGGAATTGCTGTATCACGCTGGGGATTGCTATGCTCTGCATATTCCCTGGAGCTTTAATCTCTTTCTTCGTGTCCCGGATACCCTCTCCTGGAGGAGAGATCTTTCCCACACGGTCCTGAATGCTGGAGGTTCATTCAGGGTGGAAGGAAGACGGCGCGGCTCCAGTTAAGCTACGGCGGTTGTGGAGTCTGCAGTGGTTGTGGTGTCCAGTGAGGTGCTTGTGGTCCTCGGCGCAAGCTAGGAAGCGTCCATTTACGGAAGGGGATCCGTTACAACACCTATATATATCACTTTGTTACACATGTTTGTATGACTTGAAAAAGACTGCAACAAGCAGTTGAAACGTTGCTGACACTGGGTTGAATAAATCATCGTTTTATATGCTACGTTGGAGTGCTACCATGCTTTTCTTCACATATCGTTTTGGATCTTGGTCGCTGGTCTTTGCCGGATTTGCACCCGCCTGATATAGTGTGCTTATTCTTCCTTTCCCTTTTTTAGTATAATATACAGTACAGACCAAAAGTTTGGACACACCTTCTCATTCAAAGAGTTTTCTTTATTTTCATGACTATGAAAATTGTAGATTCACACTGAAGGCATCAAAACTATGAATAACACATGCGGAATTATATACATAACAAAAAAGTGTGAAACAACTGAAAATATGTCATATTCTAGGTTCTTCAAAGTAGCCACCTTTTGCTTTGATTACTGCTTTGCACACTCTTGGCATTCTCTTGATGAGCTTCAAGAGGTAGTCACCTGAAATGGTCTTCCAACAGTCTTGAAGGAGTTCCCAGAGATGCTTAGCACTTGTTGGCCCTTTTGCCTTCACTCTGCGGTCCAGCTCACCCCAAACCATCTCAATTGGGTTGAGGTCCGGTGACTGTGGAGGCCAGATCATCTGGCGCAGCACCCCATCACTCTCCATCATGGTCAAATAGCCCTTAAACAGCCTGGAGGTGTGTTTGGGGTCATTGTCCTGTTGAAAAATAAATGATGGTCCAACTAAAGGCAAACCGGATGGAATAGCATGCCGCTGCAAGATGTTGTGGTAGCCATGCTGGTTCAGTATGCCTTCAATTTTGAATAAATCCCCAACAGTGTCACCAGCAAAGCACCCCCACACCATCACACCTCCTCCTCCATGCTTCACGGTGGGAACCAGGCATGTAGAGTCCATCCGTTCACCTTTTCTGCGTCGCACAAAGACACGGTGGTTGGAACCAAAGATCTCAAATTTGGACTCATCAGACCAAAACACAGATTTGCACTGGTCTAATGTCCATTCGTTGTGTTCTTTAGCCCAAACAAGTCTCTTCTGCTTGTTGCCTGTCCTTAGCAGTGGTTTCCTAGCAGATATTCTACCATGAAGGCCTGATTCACACAGTCTCCTCTTAACAGTTGTTCTAGAGATGTGTCTGCTGCTAGAACTCTGTGTGGCATTGACCTGGTTTCTAATCTGAGCTGCTGTTAACCTGCGATTTCTGAGGCTGGTGACTCGGATAAACTTTTCCTCCTCAGCAGAGGTGAATCTTGGTCTTACTTCCCTGGGGCGGTCCGCATGTGAGCCAGTTTCTTTGTAGCGCTTGATGGTTTTTGTGACTGCACTTGGGGACACTTTCAAAGTTTTCCCAATTTTTTGGACTGACTGACCTTCATTTCTTAAAGTAATGATGGCCACTTGTTTTTCTTTACTTAGCTGCTTTTTTTCTTGCCATAATACAAATTCTAACAGTTCAGGTGACTACCTCTTGAAGCTCATCAAGAGAATGCCAAGAGTGTGCAAAGCAGTAATCAAAGCAAAAGGTGGCTACTTTGAAGAACCTAGAATATGACATATTTTCAGTTGTTTCACACTTTTTTGTTATGTATATAATTCCACATGTGTAAATTCATAGTTTTGATGCCTTCAGTGTGAATCTACAATTTTCATAGTCATGAAAATAAAGAAAACTCTTTGGAATGAGAAGGTGTGTCCAAACTTTTGGTCTGTACTGTATGTATATATATACACATATATAATTATGTACATACTGTAAATATATAACACACATCTATATATATTTATATACTGTGTTTATCTATATCAGTGATGCTCAAGCTGCGGCCCTCAAGCTGTTCTAAAACTACAACTCCCACCATGCCCTGCTGTAGGCTGATAGCTGAAGGCTGTCTGGGCATGCTGGGAGTTGTAGGTTTGTGACAGCTGGAGGGCCGCAGGTTGAGCATCCCATATATATACTGTATATATATATATATATATCCATAGAAAATCAGGCAGCACTCCCTTGGAAATTGAAGAAATGGCTGCCAGCGGTAATCCCTCGATTCAGGATGATGAACAAACAAAATTCCGCTCCTTGAAAGATAAAAAAAATGTGCTATTTATTCACACACGTCATGTAGCAATGTTTCGGTTCTCTCTCAGAACCTTTTTCAAGCCGAGTGAAACATAAAGTGGAATAGTGCTAATATATATACATATTGTAGTCAATTCCAATTAATTGATCATCCTATAAAAAAAAGTGCACTGCCCCTATAATGTTAGAATTAATTTGTTTCTGAACCACATCTCAATGTGAACAGGGACGAAAAAGCACCCCAAATGTGTTCGATAACAATCCATATATCATAGCCGTGATTTAAACATAAACTTCGTACAATCATAGTGACAATATAATAAAGTGCAGAGTGCATTAAAAACTTGTATATTAAAAATTACCTTGCTGGGAGTTCAAAGCTATATTTCATATGTCGAACAAGGAAGATAAAACTTTCATGTTAAATCACGGTACCTCACACTGCATTCAGCGCGTCTCCCGAAACCCAATGCACATGTGTCAACCCACATCCCTCCAACTAGGCGGTACATATCTGTTGAACGTCACCCAGGGCGGAGACCAAACGATCGCGACGCCAGGTATAACTAACCACCACACTGCCCGCCCCTGCATCATCGAGCGTCCTCCTCCCAGGGACGCACTCCCGATCTCCGCCATTTTAACTAAGGACAATCTTTTGGGCAAATATATACATTAAACATCTTCCTTGTTCCATACTCTTGTATCCAGCCGATCTGTAACCCAGCTCACCAGCTTCCTTGTTTTCCATTGTATCACAAGTTATATTCTCAACAGTAGAAAAATCATATTATGTCATTGTTTACATAATTGTAGTGTGATGCCCTGTCCGCTATTGCTTGTGGTTCTGTGTATTTATATTGCTGTACCAAGTGAATCCAATGTATGTTACAAATAACTACAATTATGTAAACAATGACATAATATGATTTTTCTACTGTTGAGAATATAACTTGTGATACAATGGAAAACAAGGAAGCTGGTGAGCTGGGTTACAGATCGGCTGGATACAAGAGTATGGAACATGGAAGATGTTTAATGTATATATTTGCCCAAAAGATTGTCCTTAGTTAAAATGGCGGAGATCGGGAGTGCGTCCTCGGGAGGAGGACGCTCGATGATGCGGGGGCGGGCAGTGTGGTGGTTAGTCTGCGAACACTTTCGTGTGCGCTGGACGGGCCGACACTGCACGGATACCTGGCGTCGCGATCGTTTGGTCTCCGCCCTGGGTGACGTTCAACAGATATGTACCGCCTAGTAGGAGGGATATGGGTTGACACATGCGCATTGGGTATCGGGAGACGCACTGAATGCAGCATGAGGTACCGTGATTTAAGATGAAAGTTTTATCTTCCTTGTTCTTAGCTTTAATCTCCCAGCAAGGTAATTTTTAATATACAAGTTTTTAATGCACTCTGCACTTTTTTATATTGTCACTATGATTGTACGAAGTTTATGTTTAAATCACATTTGGGGTGCTTTTTCGTCCCTGTTCACACTGAGATGTGGTTCAGAAATGAATGAATTGTAACATTATTAAAGGGGCAGTGCACGTTTTTTATAGGATGATCAATTAATTGGAATTGACTACAATATGTATATATATTAGTACTATTGCACTTTATGTTTCACTCGGCTTGAAAAAGGTTCTGAGAGAGAACCGAAACGTTGCTACATGACGTGTGTGAATAAATAGCAAATTTTTTCATCTTTCAAGGAGCGCTGCAGAATTTTATTTGTTTGTTCATCATCCTGAATCGAGGGATTACCGCTGGCACCCATTTCTTCAATTTCCAAGGGAGTGCTGCCTGATTTTCTATGGATCTACTTGCGATTGAAAGCTCTGCACCCAGCTCTACAAATATGCAAGGTATTGCACATCAACAAATGGACACCAATGCGCATGTCTTTTCGTACAGCAGCATGGATGTACAGAGAATAATGGGCAATGTGGAGGGTGATGCTGCCTTCCTTAATGTTCCCTCTGTGATCAACGTTATTAGGGATTATGAAAGTGTTACTAAGAAATTGGTATCCATAGAGGTGCATTCGCTGACACTAGCCAAATATTATAAAAATAATTGCATACCGAGAGGAATGCGATCTCGATTGAAACCGAATATGTTTTCACAAGATGGTGATTTTAGAACAGGGTTTGTTTCAAATTAATATGCGATGGATGTCATTTTATTAAATATCGAATTTTCACAGAAGGAAATGACAATACTAAAAGGCAAGCTGCAGGATACTGAACTCCAGCTGAAGTCCGCTTTGTCTGTCAGTGAGGCTGAGACCTTTTTGGTGAGACAGCAGGTATTTCTGGATAAAATGCGCAAATATCTGGAAGAAATTAAAAGATCTAAATGGCACAGAGATCAGAATGATTATGTATCTGGTCACATTTACACATGGGAACAACCATGGAATATGGACAGAAACACGATGCCAAAAAAGATACCCAGATGTAATAAAGAGGGTAAATGGACGAAAAATAAGGATACAAATGATGACAGCAAGGTAGTCCCGTCAGGAACTTTTTTAGGAGAACACAACATCATGGGAGACACCCCACAAGAAGGGGAGGTCCAAGACATGGAAGATGTAGGAAAAACCAGAGTACAGAGATCAACGAGGACCAACACTTCCAGGTTGATGAATGCAACGAAGAAGAAATAGAAACAAATGTGGTGGTAAGCATTTCTTCTCATAACTTGACTGAACATGAACTCAAGGTATTGAATAAAGGACTTTCCTTTTGTCCACAGGCTAAACCTGATTGGTTTCAGTTGGAACTGGACTTGAACCGCCTCTTCAGGAATCTTAGACTGAGGGTGTGGTTCGACTCCAGTTCCTCTGAAACTCAGATTGCAAATGAGGTTTTTGTGTTGGACACTAGGCTGACATTGAAACTGTTTGGTTTACATCTAAAAAGTGATTTTTTTCCTATTGTCAATTCACATGCCCTAAAAGGATTTATTGAAGTGGTGAAGAGGGATATAGCAACATTAAGACAACAAACTAGATCTGATGCACTAGTTAAAGCGAATATTACTGTACAGGAAATGAATGCCTTGGAGAGTTTGTCCAGAAACCCTGATCTCACTATTAAACCAGCCGACAAGGGGCGTGGGATCGTGGTTATGGACACCTCTCAATATGTAAAGGAGATCTATAGACAACTAGGAGAACCAGGTATCTATGGAAAACTAGGGAAAGATCCAAAGTTTGATATTGCCAGAAAAATTGAGAGGCAATTAAACATAGCCGAGGAAAAAGGTATTATAGATAGACAACTTAGAGAATTTTTGGTAGTGAAGTCTCCAGTTACCCCAACGATGTATGTATTACCCAAGATACATAAGAGGTTGACAGACCCTCCTGGACGGCCCATAATATCAGGCAGAAACTCTATTTTCTCCAATATTAACATCTTTTTGGACAAAATATTGAGAAAATATGCTACGGGTGCCAAATCCTACATCAGGGATACTGGAGACTTCATTAATAAATTAAGGCAGGTACAGATCCCTAAAGGGGCGATTTTAGCATCTTTTGACATTGTATTATTGTATACTTTGATTAATCATGCAAAGGGCTTATTGGCAGTAGAGGATATGTTACAAGATTCTGAGTATCCTGTTCCAATTCGCCAATTTATCTTGACCTTACTGGAATTGTCACTTAGGAACAATTATTTTATGTTTCAAGGACAGTTCTATTTGCAATTGGTGGGTGCGGCGATGGGTTCCAAAGCCGCGCCCACCTATGCAAATATATTTGGACGGTCATTTGAGGAACGTCTTGTCTATGTATCTCCCCACTTCAATCACGTTTGACGTGGTGGAGGTACATAAACAACATTTTCCTCATTTGGACAGGGACTATGGATGCATTGATGGAGTTTCATGTATTTTTGAACATCATCGATAAGGAGATCCAATTTACACTAACGGCATCAGAGGAAAGAGTACAGTTCTTAGATACTCAGGTATATATAGAGAAGGAGCAAATACATACGGATTTGAATATTAAACAAACTGACAACAATACATTGTTGCACTTTACTAGTGGACATTCTAGAAGAATGGTAAATTCTCTACCGTACAGTCAAATGTTGAGAGTGAGAAGAATAATAGATAAGGAGGACCACATGAACCAGGCTCTGAAAAATATGGAGCAGTCCTTTGTGAACAGAGGCTATCCTAGGAGTCTGGTACATAGACATGTAGACAGAGCAAGAAAAATGTCAAGACAGGAATTGCTAACAACAAAACAGAAACAAAGAAGTGATAGGTTACCTTTTGTGTCATCTTATAATGAGTTGAGCCCTAGCATTGAACGAATAGTGAGACAACATTGGGGGACACTCAGGAGCGGCTATCCTACAATAGCGGCCTTCAGAGATCCCCTATGATGGCTTATAAAAGAGCAGGGAATATTAGAGACAAAATAGTGCATTCAAGGGTGCCAGAAAAAGGACAGTTAAGACAAACATTTTTTTAAACGAAGCGTACAGGGAGTTTCCCATGTTTGGGATGTGTGAACTGTAATCTTATGCATAAGGGAGCAGTATTTACTCATCCTGACACAGGAGAAACTTTTGATATCAAATATTATCTCACATGTTATTCATCATGGGTAATATACACTCACCTAAAAAATTATTAGGAACACCATACTAATACGGTGTTGGACCCCCTTTTGCTTTCAGAACTGCCTTAATTCTACATGGCATTGATTTAACAAGGTGCTGATAGCATTCTTTAGAAATGTTGGCCCATATTGATAGGATAGCATCTTGCAGTTGATGGAGATTTGAGGGATGCACATCCAGGGCACAAAGCTCCCGTTCTACCACATCCCAAAGATGCTCTATTGGGTTGAGATCTGGTGACTGTGGGGGCCATTTTAGTACAGTGAACTCATTGTCAAGTTCAAGAAACCAATTTAAAATGATTCGAGCTTTGTGACATGGTGCATTATCCTGCTGGAAGTAGCCATCAGAGGATGGGTACATGGTGGTCATGAAGGGATGGACATGGTCAGAAACAATGCTCAGGTAGCCCGTGGCATTTAAACAATGGCCAATTGGCACTAAGGGCCCTAAAGTGTGCCCAGAAAACATCCCCCACACCATTACACCACCACCACCACCAGCCTGCACAGTGGTAACAAGGCATGATGGATACATGTTCTCATTCTGTTTACGCCAAATTCGGACTCTACCATTTGAATGTCTCAACAGAAATCGGGACTCATCAGACCAGGCAACATTTTTCCAGTCTTCCAGTCCAATTTTGGTGAGCTCGTGCAAATTGTAGCCTATTTTTCCTATTTGTAGTGGAGATGAGTGGTACGCGGTGGGGTGTTCTTCTGTTGTAGCCCACCTTTCATTCCCATTCTGACATTCAGTTTGGAGTTCAGGAGATTGTCTTGACCAGGACCACAACCCTACATGCATTGAAGCAACTGCCATGTGATTGGTTGACTAGATAATCGCATTAATGAGAAATAGAACAGGTGTTCCTAATAATTCTTTAGGTGAGTGTATGTACTGTGGTGTCCGTGCAAAATGCTTTACGTAGGGGAGACTACATGCGACCTGAAAACCAGGTTAAATAATCATAGACAATCCATTAGAAATAAGAGAAAAGACCTACCGGTATCAAAGCATTTTGTGGAAAAAAATCATAAGGAAAATGAATTAAAATTTATGATTTTAGATCATGTTAAACCGTTAGAAAGGGGTGGTGATAGGTTAATGATATTAAAGAAAAAGCCCAAAGGCTTAAATGTTGAATTAAGGGTAACTGGGGGTATGGTGGGTTAATGGCCTGTCCGCTATTGCTTGTGGTTCTGTGTATTTATATTGCTGTACCAAGTGAATCCAATGTATGTTACAAATAACTACAATTATGTAAACAATGACATAATATGATTTTTCTACTGTTGAGAATATAACTTGTGATACAATGGAAAACAAGGAAGCTGGTGAGCTGGGTTACAGATCGGCTGGATACAAGAGTATGGAACAAGGAAGATGTTTAATGTATATATTTGCCCAAAAGATTGTCCTTAGTTAAAATGGCGGAGATCGGGAGTGCGTCCCCGGGAGGAGGACGCTCGATGATGCGGGGGTGGGCAGTGTGGTGGTTAGTCCGCGAACACTTTCGTGTGCGCTGGACGGGCCGACACTGCACGGATACCTAGCGTTGCGATTGTTTGATCTCCGCCCTGGATGACGTTCAACAGATATGTATCGCCTAGTAGGAGGGATATGGGTTGACACATGCGCATTGGGTATCGGGAGACGCGCTGAATGCAGTGTGAGGTGCCGTGATTTAAGATGAAAGTTTTATCTTCCTTGTTCGACATATGAAATATAGCTTTGATCTCCCAGCAAGTTAATTTTTAATATACAAGTTTTTAATGCACTCTGCATTGTCACTATGATTGTATGAAGTTTCTGTTTAAATCACGGCTATGATATATGGATTGTTATCGATCACATTTGGGGTGCTTTTTTTCGTCCCTGTTTACATTGAGATGTGGTTCAGAAACTAATGAATTGTAACATTATTAAAGGGGGAGTGCACGTTTTTTATAGGATGATCAATTAATTAATTGGAATTGACTACAATATTTATATATATTAGCACTATTGCACTTTATGTTTCACTTGGCTTGAAAAAGGTTCTTAGAGAGAACCGAAATGTTGCTACATGACGTGTGTGAATAAATAGCAAATTTTTTCATCTTTCAAGGAGCGCTGCGGAATTTTATTTTTATATATATATATATATATATATACAGTACAGACCAAAAGTTTGGACACACCTTCTCATTCAAAGAGTTTTCTTTATTTTCATGACTATGAAAATTGTAGATTCACACTGAACTGAAAATATGTCATATTCTAGGTTCTTCAAAGTAGCCACCTTTTGCTTTGATTACTGCTTTGCACACTCTTGGTTGGGACCATAAGTTGTGTTGTGGAGAAGTTAGGTGGATACACAGCTGATAATCCTACTGAATAGACTGTTAGAATTTGTAGTATGGCAAGAAAAAAGCATCTAAGTAAAGAAAAACGAGTGGCCATCATTACTTTAAGAAATGAAGGTCAGTCAGTCCGAAAAATTGGGAAAACTTTGAAAGTGTCCCCAAGTGCAGTCACAAAAACCATCAAGCGCTACAAAGAAACTGGCTCACATGCGGACAGCCCCAGAAAAGGAAGACCAAGAGTCACCTCTGCTGCGGAAGTTCATCCGAGTCACCAGCTTCAGAAATCGCAGGTTAACAGCAGCTCAGATTAGAGACCAGGTCAATGCCACACAGAGTTCTAGCAGCAGACACATCTCTAGAACAACTGTTAAGAGGAGACTGTGTGAATCAGGCCTTCATGGTAGAATATCTGCTAGGAAACCAATGCTAAGGACAGGCAACAAGCAGAAGAGACTTGTTTGGGCTAAAGAACACAAGGAATGGACATTAGACCAGTGGAAATCTGTGCTTTGGTCTGATGAGTCCAAATTTGAGATCTTTGGTTCCAACCACTGTGTCTTTGTGCGACGCAGAAAAGGTGAACGGATGGACTCTACATGCCTGGTTCCCACAGTGAAGCATGGAGGAGGAGGTGTGATGGTGTGGGGGTGCTTTGCTGGTGACACTGTTTTGGATTTATTCAAAATTGAAGGCGTACTGAACCAGCATGGCTACTACAGCATCTTGCAGCGGCATGCTATTCCATCCGGTTTGCGTTTAGTTGGACCATCATTTATTTTTCAACAGGACAATGACCCCAAACACACCTCCAGGTGTAAGGGCTATTTGACCATGATGGAGAGTGATGGGGATCTGCGCCAGATGACCTGGCCTTCACAGTCACCGGACCTGAACCCAATTGAGATGGTCTGGGGTGAGCTAGACCGCAGAGTGAAGGAAAAAGGGCCAACAAGTGCTAAGCATCTCTGAAGAACCTAGAATATGACATATTTTCAGTTGTTTCACACTTTTTTGTTATGTATATAATTCCACATGTTTTAATTCATAGTTGTGATGCCTTCAGTGTGAATCTACAATTTTCATAGTCATGAAAATAAAGAAAACTCTTTGAATGAGAAGGTGTGTCCAAACTTTTGGTCTGTACTATATATATATATACACAAAAGCAGAAAAAGTGAAGAGCAGCACACAAACAGCAAATATGGGTGGAGAAAAATCCTCCAAAAGACCGACGACCAAGGTCCTATTAATTATCCTAGGTAAAAAGGAAGGCAGCACTCCAGAAGATCATGAAAAACCATGTGATTTATTAACCCATGTGATAGCAACGTTTCAGCTCTCTCTATGTAGCCTTTATCAAGCCATGATAAAAGCTCCATAGAGAGAGCTGAAATGTTGCTATAACATGGGTTAATAAATCTCCTGGTTTTTCATGATCTACTGGAGTGCTGCCTTCCTTTTGTTCCATCTGTTACTATTGGCAAGGTTGATGCGGAAATAGAAGGTTTTCCGTTTGCTTATAGTTCCCGTTTTGTCCTACCTGCCAGGATGGCGCTAGAGAGCAAGAACATTCTTTGTGAGATTTTTGTAGATAGTGGAGCAGCTGTCAATCTCATTGATAATCAATTTGCTATAACACATGGTTTCCAGGTATGCACTTTGGGAAAGGATATACCTGTTTTTGCTATTGATTCCGCTCCACTTTCTCAGAAATCGTTAAAAGGAATAGTTCACAATATCCGTTTGATTGTGAGTGATACTCATGTTGAGGATGTGTCATGTTTCATTCTAAGCGGGTTGCCTACTCCTCTAGTGTTGGGGCTACCCTGGCTCACTAAACATAACCTCACCATTGATTGGCATGCGAGGCAAATAAATGGTTGGAGTGACTTTTGCAGAGAGAATTGCCTCTCGACATCTGTTTCAGAGGTTTCTACTAAGACTGTACCATCTTTTCTCTCTGAATTTTCGGATGTGTTTTCTGAGAGTGGTGTTTAGGAGCTGCCCCCTCACAGGGAGTACGATTGCCTTATTAATCTAATCCCAGGCGCCAAGCTGTCTAAATCTCATTTATAAAATCTCTCCCAACCTGAAAGGGTCGCTATGCGTGCTTATATCTCTGAGAGCCTGAGAAAGGGACACATACGACCCTCGAAGTCACCTGTTGCCGCTGTTTTTTTCTGTTAAGAAAAAAGATGGTTCTTTAAGACCATGTCTGGATTTCAGGGAGCTGAACAGTATCACAATTCGTGACCCTTATCCGCTTCCTCTGATCCCGGACCTGTTTAACCAGATTGTTGGGGCTAAAGTTTTTTCCAAGTTGGATTTAAGAGGGGCATACAACCTGGTCAGGGTCAGAGAAGGAGACGAATGGAAGACGGCCTTCAATACCCCTGAGAGCCATTTTGAGAATTTGGTTATGCCTTTTGGTTTGACGAATGCTCCAGCCGTCTTTCAGCATTTTGTGAACAGCATTTTTTATCATTTAATGGGGAAATTTGTACTAGTGTATCTAGATGACATTTTGATTTTTTCTCCTGATTTCAAAACTCATAAGGACCACCTACGTTAGGTCTTGCTCATTCTGCGGGAGAATAAATTGTACGCTAAACGGGGAAAAATGTGTGTTTGCAGTTCCAGAAATTCAATTTCTGGGGTTTCTTCTCTCCCCTTCTGGTTTTCGCATGGACCCCAAGAAGGTCCGCGCTGTGCTTGAGTGGGAGCTTCCTGAGAATCAGAAGGCACTGATGCGCTTTTTGGGTTTTGCCAATTATTACAGGAAGTTCATTTTGAATTATTCCTCTGTTGTTAAACCACTCACTGATATGACTAGAAAGGGGGTCGATTTTTCCTCCTGGTCAGTAGAGGCGCGTAGGGTCTTTTCTAGTATCAAGGAGAGTTTTGCTTCCGCTCCCATCTTGGTACAACCTGATATTTCTCTGCCTTTCATAGTTGTGGTGGACGCTTCTGAGGTGGGTGTGGATGCGGTCTTGTCTCAGGGTCCCTCTCCTGCCAAATGGCGACCGTGTGCCTTTTTCTCGAAGAAACTCTCCTCCGCAGAGAGAAATTACGATGTGGGTGATAGGGAGTTGTTGGCCATCAAGTTAGCTTTTGAGGAATGGCACCATTGGCTAGAGGGAGCCAGACACCCTATTACTGTGTTTACCGACCATAAGAATCTGGCCTACTTGGAGTCAGCCAAGCTTCTGAACCCAAGACAGGCCAGATGGTCTTTGTTCATTTCAAGGTTTAATTTTGTTGTCACGTTCCGCCCTGGGGTTAAGAATGTGAAGGCGGATGCCCTGTCACGTTGTTTTCCGGGAGGGGGGAACTTTGAAGACCCGGGTCCCATTTTGGCTGAAGGGGTGGTTGTGTCGGCTCTTTATCCTGAATTGTAGGCAGAGGTTCAGGCAGCCCAGGCAGAGGCTCCTGATCTTTGTCCTCCTGGGAGGTTGTTTGTGCCTCTCGCTTTACGACACAAGGTTTTTAAGGAACACCACGATACCGTCCTTGTTGGGCACCCGGGGGGTAGAGCCACAGTGGATCTCATTGCTCGGAGATTCTGGTGGCCGGCTCTTCATAAGTCAGTTGAGGGTTTTGTGGCAGCCTGCGAGACCTGCGCTCGTGCCAAAGTCCCTCATTCACGGCCATCGGGTCCTCTCCTTCCATTACCCATTCCTTCCCGTCCTTGGACACATCTGTCCATGGATTTCATTACGGACCTGCCTCGTTCCTCGGGGAAGACTGTGATTCTGGTGGTGGTGGACCGTTTTAACAAAATGGCGCATTTTGTTCCTTTTTCTGGCTTGCCCAATGCTAAAACGCTGGCGCAGGCATTTATTGATCACATTGTCAAACTGCATGGTATCCCTTCAGACATAGTCTCTCATAGGGGCACGCAATTTGTTTCCAGATTCTGGAAGGCCTTCTGTTCTCGCTTGGGGGTTCGGTTGTCATTCTCTTCTGCTTTCCACCCGCAGTCGAATGGCCAGACAGAGCGCGTCAATCAGAATCTGGAGACATATCTGCGTTGTTTTGTGGCGGAGAATCAGGAGGATTGGTGTTCTTTTCTCTCCCTTGCTGAGTTTGCATTAAATAACCGTCGTCAGGAGTCCTCTGATAAGTCACCATTTTTTGGTGCATATGGGTTTCATCCGCAGTTTGGGACATTCTCTGGAGAGGGGGCTTCTGGTTTACCTGATGAGGAGAGATTCTCCTCGTCTTTGTCATCTATTTGGCAAAAGATTCAGGATAATCTAAAGAGCATGAGTGAGAGATATAAGCGTGTGGCGGATAAGAGACGTGTGCCTGGTCCGGACCTGAATGTTGGTGATCTAGTATGGTTGTCTACTAAGAATATCAAATTGAAGGTTCCCTCCTGGAAGTTGGGTCCTAAGTTTATTGGGCCTTACAAAATCTTGTCTGTCATCAATCCCGTTGCCTACCGTCTTGATCTTCCTCAGACTTGGAAGATCCATAATGTTTTTCACAAGTCCCTATTAAAACCTTATGTCCAACCCACTGTACCCTCGTCTTTGCCTCCTCCTCCGGTTGTGGTTGATGGTAATCTTGAATTTTAGGTCTCTAGGATTGTGGACTCTCGTATTGTCCACGGTTCTCTTCATTACCTCGTTCATTGGGAGGGTTATGGTCCTGAGGAGACGATGTGGGTTCCAGTGGCGGACATTAAGGCCACTCGTCTTGTCAGGGCATTCCATAGGTCCCATCCTGAGAAGGTGGGCTCTGAGTGTCCGGAGTCCACTCGTAGAGGGAGGGGTACTGTCACCACCAGTTCTTTAAGAAGTTTTGATAGACGCTCTTCAGTACCTCCTGCATGATCTTCTTTTTTTTTGCTTTCGTTTTGACATCTCTTCTCCCTCTCCCAGCTGTCATCTATTAGCAGTGATTGCCTCCCTATATATCTCCTCCCCATACTGCCTCACCTTGCGGTTTATACAACTTCCTGGAGTGTGCTCATGCTGCAAACTGCAACTGATGCTTCTACAGATTAGTCTGTTCATTTATTTGTGTTTTCCTGTTGCCTTGATCCTAGGTGACCCTGACTCCCTCCGTATTAAGTGTAGGGAGCCGATGGTCGTGTCCCCTCACTATTATAGGGTGTATAGGTGTCATACAGTCGAGGCACGAGGGCATGCAATTTTCTATTATAGAGATCTTTGCATGGGCTGAGAAGACAGGGAGAGTTTCAGGGCTTAAATAGGGGTCACCCTTTTGTTCCTTAGTTTCGGATCAAGCCAGTCGGATCCTTATTTGAAACTTCTTGTTTTCTGTTACACCATCCGTGACACCTATTCGCCAAGAAAACTGACAGAAATACATTACTCAGATACAACAGTTGTCACCCTAGGAGCATGGTTAGGTCACTACCCTACAGTCAGCTACTTAGAGTCAGGAGAATAGTGCAAGGGGAGGAGGAGACTGTAGATAGGCTCACCACAATGGGCCAAAAATTTATGAAGAGAGGATATCCCAAGAAACTGGTAGAACAACATACGGTGAGGGCTATACAACAGTCCAGGAAAACCCTATTGGAAAAGGAGACAAACAAAATAAAGGATACTAAATGCATCCCCTTTATCACACGGTTCTCACCCCTGAGTAACAAAATCGGTAGTATTTTGAAGGGACATTGGCCCATATTGGGAAGTAACTTCAAACATATCCCCGAATTTGCCAATCCCCCAATGATGTCATACAGACGCACACGTAATATTAAAGATCAACTTGTGCGGGCGGATATTGGCACTAATAAAGTCTCATTTAGCACATATTTCGGTGCATCCAGAAAATGTTGCTTCCCCTGCCATGGATGTGTGAATTGCCCACTTATGTTAAGGGGGGCTTCTTTCGCGCATCCACAGACAGGAGAAGAGTACATGATTAAACATCATATGACTTGTGATTCCTCCTATGTAGTGTACTTGCTGGAATGTCCCTGTCATCTCCTCTATGTAGGGGAGACTACATGGGACGTTAAAACAAGATTAAATCATCATAGATACACTCTTAGGAAAAAGAGATTAGATCTGCCAGTGTCTAAGCATTTCACAGAAGCCCGACACACTGAGAAGGACCTGCGCTTCAGGGTCATTGACCAGGTCGCCATGCCACGACGCGGGGTGACAGGTCAGTGATGCTGAAGCAGAAGGAATTATACTGGATTTTTCAATTGCAAACTTTGAAACCCCGTGGACTAAATGTTGATTTTAGAGTGATATAATCATGTACCAGTGGGATCCTTGACACTTGTCAGAGAATGTATAAGTTAAGATTGTGCTCTCTATTTATCCCCTTTTTTTCTTCCCCCCTTTTTTTCAGATTACCTTGATGAAGATTATTGTCTTAACTGAGAGGACATCGCCCGACATGAAATCTCTATGTGATCAGTATATATGTTTTTTGTATTTATTTTTTACTCTGTAGATCTCTCCTTATATCCATACCCATGACGGAATATGATCAGGAGATTTGAGACCAATGTGTTTAGCAATTCTTTTTAGGAACACCGCGGTGTCCACAAATGGGGCAGAGAGGGCTGAGTGTGGATGATGGGTGGGGGGGGCGAGGGACATGTGACACGAGAGTGCCCCGGTCCCTCGTTCCACATAGGTCCGTGCACCCAGGTATGGTTGCAGGCACCAGTGTTAAACACCCGCATCCACACTGTCCCCAGTAATGATCGCAGGGAACGGGGGTGTAGTGACTGGAACCTGGGCCATGACTGGCCTTAGATTTCCTATCGCAATGGAGATCGTGCACTGGACTAACCCCCGATGTATGTATTTCCATAGACATCATCCGTTTTCATGCGGCCACTGTTCCCTTCAGACCGCGCATGAGCACAGTTACCATGGTCACGCTGTGACAACTATATTGGTTCCCGACCTCCTGGGCATGCGCAGTGGCTAAATGCCACTGGGATAGATACATGGATTATGGACGCACAGTGCGCGTGCATGTGATGGGGAGAGAACTCGCGAGTCCTGGATACATCCCGGCATCTGTGTATGAGCGCTAGCATTATGCGTTCTATGCGCATGCGCGGGAGGTTTCAGACTCTTGCGGTCTATTGACATATACCGGCGCCTGCGCAGTACCTGCCAGGGGACGCCAACATTGGATCGCAACATGGGATTTCGTGACGTGGGTTTGTCCCTCTTTTAATTTCTATAATTCATTTATATTTTAGCACAGCTGCACTTTATGTGATAATCAGCATCAATCATGTATGTAACACCGATGTGGATGTGTGAGCCAAAGTTTTCTTACACATATGTACACTATGTAAACACTATGATGGTCTATATATATATCAATGCACTGTAATGATCTTTATAATTATGTTTTATATCTATATTTGTAAAATTTATTTTTAATGAGCAATCATGTTATATTGATAAGATTCACCTATTTAAATATGTTGAGAGCACTGTGTTCACTAGCTTGACAAAGGCTCCATTGAGAGAGCTGAAATGCTGCATTGCTTTGGGGTGTGAATAAACATCACTGAAATTTCACTACAAGACCGGAGTGCTGCCCATTTTTCGTCATTTATATATAAATATATATATATAATATAAAGCTGTGTGTGTATGTCCGCTATCCGCACCGTCGCATTTATAATCACAAAATTTGGCACACAGGTACATCAGGTGTCCGGGAAGGTTTTAAAGCAGGTCTCAGTTTTCTAGGACGTACCGTTCCTGAGATATTCCCAAAAAATGCATTAGCCAATAGAAGCTTGGTCACATGACCCTTATCAGCCAGTAGAATTTCGCAGGTCCTCCTGCCTCCACATACATAGTTTTACTCCAGGTTTCGATAACAACCCAGCCATTTATCTTCACTGCTGTAGGACAGCTTTAAAGGAAATCTGTCACCAGGATTATCGCTATTGAAGTAAAGCCATGGCCTAATAGCACTTAGTACCTTATTTCCAGATGTGCCTTTGTTCTAGTAATAGATGTTTTTATCCTCTGAAAATCCAGTTTATTTGGTATGCAAATGAGCCAGTAAGGTGCACAGAGGGGCGTCACTCTTGCAGGAAGGAGCCCAGACAAGCCCCCTGCCACAATGTGTACACCCTCAAAAGACTTAAAACCCCACCCCCATGTCCCACTAAGCCACGCCCCTGATCTGGTTAGGCCACACCCCTCCCACTCCTCAGCCGACGGCGATTGAAAAAATAAAGGTAAAAATCAACTTCTGTCAGCTGCAGGGGTGGGAGGAAGGGTGACAGTGCTGCTGTCTTAGAGTGAACTGTTCAAAAGGACACGCCCCTGATCTGGTTAGGCCACGTCCCCTACCACCCCTCAGCCGACTGAGATTGAAAAAATGAAGTTAAAAATCAACTTCTGGGTCCTGCTAAGCCACGCACAGATCTGGTTAGGCCACGCCCCCTCCAACTCCTGAGCCGACGGGAATTGAAAAAATGAAGGTAAAAATCAACTTCTGTCAGCTGCAGTGGTGGGAGGGAGGGTGACTTTCTCCCTGCAGCTCACACTAAGACAGCACAGTGCTGCTGTCTTAGAGTGAGCTGTTCAAAAGGACATGCCTCGATCCAATAAAGGCCACTGTTAAGGGGGTACGTATAAAGGCAAGTTGTTTACTGTATAAACAGAAAAAAAGGGCACACCATAGGGTAAAAATGTTTGAAAATTCGGGTTTTTACTCCAATTTAGGAGGCTCACCTTATAGGGTTGCGCAATTATAGGCACAACGCTATTGTAGACATGTCGGAGATAAGTTCAATCCCCAATATAGAGGTTGGTATGCAGCCACGGATGCAGATGTCCTCGGATAAGCGTGCCTAAGCCCACACAGAGGATTGAAATGAAATGGAGAGAAGGAGCATCCCTCGGCGCAAGGAACCAACCAATTGCAGATGATGAATCTTCAAAAGTATTTATTGCAATCACACAACGCGTTTCGGGGAAAGGGTCCCCTTCATCAGGTGAAGAATATTGCATAACAGATGGACAAACATGCTGGATATATACACAAAAAATGGTCACATGCAAACAAGGTCAGGGGGGAGGTGGGCGTCACCTCAAAAAATCCCCAAACT
The DNA here is from genome assembly GCF_014858855.1 of Bufo gargarizans. Classification (NCBI taxonomy): domain Eukaryota; kingdom Metazoa; phylum Chordata; class Amphibia; order Anura; family Bufonidae; genus Bufo; species Bufo gargarizans. The sequence goes on along the minus strand of NC_058085.1, from coordinate 67,328,120 downwards.
AGAATCAAAATGATCAATACACAAACTGATGAAATAAGATATATACATATAAAAACTAGCCCATTGGGCTTACAGGCTACTCAATAAATGTATTTTTAATCATTAACAGAAAGGAACATCGCTTTAAGATGCAGCCCATTGCTGGGGAGGAGGAACGGCGTCACACAGGGTCACATGATCGCAGCTCCGATCATGTGACTTATGATGCAGTACTGTTGCTGGGTAACGCGACGCTTACAGGCCGGCATGAAAGGAGGCTCGGCAGACTGAAGAATCCTGCTCCCTGTTGCCTTCATAATGCGATCGGTAGCGCTACGGAGGGAAGCCTGTGACGCCCTACTTAACTAGAGATATTAAGAGTAACATCATTATCAAATAGATCAAGAGAAAATAAATAAATGGATAAATAAATACATAGACAATGGGGTCCAGGGTACATAGTTATACATATACCTATAGTACACATGATCAATTCAATGTAAATAATTCATTGAAAGCAAAAAATGCACTCTAGAGGCAATAAATTTGATATAAATATAAAATATATAGTATATAAAAAAAATTCATCAATCATGCAGGACTTTACCATAAATCAGAGAGGGAGGTATCAAATCTGTCCTTCCTTAACATAAAAAAATCTATTTACTTGATTCAGTGATTAATTAAAAGCTGACACAATAAGAGAATATAATGTATAAATATATATATATATATAGAAACAAATACATATCTATAAAAAATAAATATGAAAAATAAATAGAATAGAAATAGCAATATTGATGATTAAAAAATTGATGATAAATAATATATAATATTAATGACAATAATACACTCAATCCATTCTCCGTACAAAGATCATGTGACCCTATTTTTTTTTTCCGAAAGCCTCATTCAGACCGTTTGGATTAAGGCAATCAAGTTTAAAAATCCAATACATTTCACGTTTACGAAGGGTCTGAATGGCATTACGACAGCTGTCATTTACCTGTTCGATGGGTGTGACCTTAAACCCGGAAAAGCACCCATCGTGATGTTCTGTCGCATGGCGGGATATACTATGTTGTAAAAATCTCTTTTTTACATTAGATCTGTGCTTGTTAAGCCTATTACGTAGAGTTTGGATGGTGCGACCTACATACTGTAGGCCGCATGGGCATTCCATCAGGTAAATGACATTCTGAGAGCCACAACTGAGATGTTTTTTTATGGAAAAGGAGTCCCCAGTAGGATTTACTTGCGAAAGGACTGATGTAGTACTGATGGTCAAACAACATAAACACCTGGATAAATTGCATTTATAACTCCCCAAAGGTCTTGAGACTAAATTGCTCACAGTCGGCTTCACATGTTGTGAGGGTATGCGTCTAAGTCTACTGGGGGCCAAAACATTCTTAAGGGTTTGGGCCCTCCTGAAAGTTAATCTGGGCTGACCAGGTAGCATTTGCCTCAAATGTGGATCCCTTTTTAATATGTGCCAATGTCTGGACAATACATCTCTAATGGCATCATGATTAGTTCCCATATGTCGTCAAAAAATTCATACAGAAGTGCTCATTGTTATCATGTGTTTTTTTGCTCTTGGTGAGACATAAACTTTGGGATAGGCCCTTTGCTCTTTCATATGCAGCTTCAATGATCTTTGGGGGATAACCCTTCTTCAAAAACCTATCGCGAATGATTTTGCTTTGGCAAATGAAGTCCTGGTCAAGGGAATAGTTATGTCTGACTCTTTTAAACTGGCTAAACTGAATATTCACCTTCCATTTCTTGTAGTGGGTGCTAGTCCAAATAACTATTACAGTCAACCCTTTTAAAAAAGGTGTGTGTGATAATGGCTTTTCCGCTGGCTTCCAATTCTAGATCAAGGTATTCAATCTTGACACGATTGGATGTCCCTATCAGATTTATTCCCCAGTTAGTGGACCTCATTTCTTCAAAAAAGGAGGTAATTGAGGCATCATCACCATTCCATATGAGGATCAAGTCATCTATGTATCTACGATAGAAGACAATATTGTCAGTCCAATATCTAGAACCATAGATGTACTGATCCTCAAAACGCCCCATAAAAAGATTTGGGCGCAAATTTCGTCCCCATTGCGGTCCCCTTCATCTGCATAGAGTGAGTCCTCACAGGTGAATACATTGTGTGTTAATATAAATCTAATGCAGTCCTGTAGAAAAACTGCTTGTCCTGCCGGTAATAGGGGATCATTATCTAAATACCACTTAATGCATTCAATTCCTTTGGTATGTGGAATATTAGAATACAGAGCTGTCACGTCCAAAGTGACCCAATTGTATGTATTCCTCCACTCAATACCTTTAATAGACTCTATCAAAGCTGTTGAATTCCTTAAATATGAGGGTAGTGTGGTAACATATTTTTGTAGCAAAACATCTACATACTTTGAGAGATTACATGTAAGGGAGGAAACACCTGAAATGATTGGTTGCCCCGGTGGATTCTTCGCATCCTTATGTATCTTGGGTAAGTGATAAAATAGTGCTGTGACTGGATCGGATACTGAGATGAATGCTTTCTCCTTTTTGTCTAGTATATGGGATGCTGATTCAATAAGGTCTTTAAACTCTGAAATATGTGACTCAGTGGGGTCTGTGACTAGAGGTAGATAGTATTCCGTATCAGATAAGATGTGAAGTGCCTCCTTGGTGTAGGTCTCCCTATCCTGAATTACCACTCCCCCTCCCTTATCCGCTCTGCGGATAACAATATCTAGATTATTTTTGACGCGCATAACTGCCGCTTTCTCTTTTTTACTAAGATTCTGACTGCAGGTTGGTTTTTGGTGTAATCTCCAAAAATCATCCATGACTACATTATAGAAGGTGTCAATAAAATTCCCCTTATGTTGCATAGGGTAATATTTAGAAGGTGGTTTTAGCCCTGTATGTACATACTCATGGCTTTGAGTATCTGGAGTCACCCCCAGATCCACACTGACCTTAGGTCTGGAGGATTTTTCCAAAATCCCAAAGTGTCTTTTCAGGGTTAATTTTCGAGTTAAATAATGTAAATCCAAAAATAAGTCAAAACTAGAGTTGAGCGAACACCTGGATGTTCGGGTTCGAGAAGTTCGACCGAACTTCCCGGAAATGTTCGGGTTCGGGATCCGAACCCGACCCGAACTTCGTCCCGAACCCGAACCCCATTGAAGTCAATGGGGACCCGAACTTTTCGGCACTAAAAAGGCTGTAAAACAGCCCAGGAAAGAGCTAGAGGGCTGCAAAAGGCAGCAACATGTAGGTAAATCCCCTGCAAACAAATGTGGATAGGGAAATGAATAAAAATAAAATAAATAAAAATTAACCAATATCAATTGGAGAGAGGTCCCATAGCAGAGAATCTGGCTTCACGTCACCCACCACTGTAACAGTCCATTGTCAGATATTTAGTCCCAGGTACCCAGGCAGAGGAGAGAGGTCCCTTAACAGAGAATCTGGCTTCATGTCAGCAGAGAATCAGTCTGCATGTCATAGCAGAGAATCAGGCTTCACGTCAGCCACCACTGTAACAGTCCATTGTCATATATTTAGGCCCAGGCACCCAGGCAGAGGAGAGAGGTCCCGTAACAGAGAATCTGGCTTCATGTCAGCAGAGAATCAGTCTGCATGTCATAGCAGAGAATCAGGCTTCACGTCAGCCACCACTGTAACAGTCTATTGTCATATATTTAGGCCCAGGCACCCAGGGAGAGGAGAGAGGTCCCATAACAGAGAATCTGGCTTCATGTCAGCAGAGAATCAGTCTGCATGTCATAGCAGAGAATCAGGCTTCACGTCAGCCACCACTGTAACAGTCCATTGTCATATATTTAGGCCCAGGCACCCAGGCAGAGGAGAGAGGTCCCGTAACAGAGAATCTGGCTTCATGTCAGCAGAGAATCAGTCTGCATGTCATAGCAGAGAATCAGGCTTCACGTCAGCCACCACTGTAACAGTCTATTGTCATATATTTAGGCCCAGGCACCCAGGGAGAGGAGAGAGGTCCCATAACAGAGAATCTGGCTTCATGTCAGCAGAGAATCAGTCTGCATGTCATAGCAGAGAATCAGGCTTCACGTCAGCCACCACTGTAACAGTCCATTGTCATATATTTAGGCCCAGGCACCCAGGCAGAGGAGAGAGGTCCCGTAACAGAGAATCTGGCTTCATGTCAGCAGAGAATCAGTCTGCATGTCATAGCAGAGAATCAGGCTTCACGTCAGCCACCACTGTAACAGTCCATTGTCATATATTTAGGCCCAGGCACCCAGGCAGAGGAGAGAGGTCCCGTAACAGAGAATCTGGCTTCCTGTCAGCAGAGAATCAGTCTGCATGTCATAGCAGAGAATCAGGCTTCACGTCAGCCACCACTGGAACAGTCCATTGTCATATATTTAGGCCCAGGCACCCAGGCAGAGGAGAGAGGTCCCGTAACAGAGAATCTGGCTTCATGTCAGCAGAGAATCAGTCTGCAGGTACTGCAGCATGTAGTCGCTCATGTGTGCCAGGCTGCCCAGAGGTAAGGACAAGCTGTCCTCTGTGGGAGGCGTATCGTCATCATCCTGCGTTTCCCCCCAGCCAGGCACCAGTGATGGGCCTGAGCTGCGTTGGGTGCCACCCCGCTGTGACCATGCTTCATCCTCATCCTCCTCCACCTCCTCCTCATCCTTGTCCTCCTCGTCCTCCAGTAGTGGGCCCTGGCTGGCCACATTTGTACCTGGCCTCTGCTGTTGCAAAAACCTCCCTCTGAGTCACTTCGAAGAGACTGGCCTGAAAGTGCTAAAAATTACCCCTCTTCCTCCTCCTCCTCCTCCTCCTGGGCCACCTCCTCTTCCATCATTGCCCTAAGTGTTTTCTCAAGGAGACATAGAAGTGGTATTGTAACGCTGATAATGGCGTCATCGCCACTGGCCATGTTGGTGGAGTACTCGAAACAGCGCAACAGGGCACACAGGTCTCGCATGGAGGCCCAGTCATTGGTGGTGAAGTGGTGCTGTTCCGCAGTGCGACTGACCCGTGCGTGCTGCAGCTGAAACTCCACTATGGCCTGCTGCTGCTCGCACAGTCTGTCCAGCATGTGCAAGGTGGAGTTCCACCTGGTGGGCACGTCGCATATGAGGCGGTGAGCGGGAAGGCCGAAGTTACGCTGTAGCGCAGACAGGCGAGCAGCGGCAGGATGTGAACACCGGAAGCGCGAACAGACGGCCCGCACTTTATGCAGCAGCTCTGACATGTCGGGGTAGTTGTGAATGAACTTCTGCACCACCAAATTCAGCACATGCGCCAAGCAAGGGATGTGCGTCAAACCGGCTAGTCCCAGAGCTGCAACGAGATTTCGCCCATTATCGCACACCACCAGGCCGGGCTTGAGGCTCACCGGCAGCAACCACTCGTCGGTCTGTTGTTCTATAACCCGCCACAACTCCTGTGCGGTGTGGGGCCTGTCCCCCAAACATATGAGTTTCAGAATGGCCTGCTGACGTTTACCCCGGGCTGTGCTGAAGTTGGTGGTGAAGGTGTGTGGCTGACTGGATGAGCAGGTGGAAGAAGAGGAGGAGGAAGCTGAGTAGGAGGAGGAGGCAACAGGAGGCAAAGAATGTTGCCCTGCGATCCTTGGCGGCGGAAGGACGTGCGCCAAACAGCTCTCCGCCTGGGGCCCAGCTGCCACTACAGTTACCCAGTGTGCAGTTAGGGAGATATAGCGTCCCTGGCCGTGCTTACTGGTCCACGTATCTGTGGTTAGGTGGACCTTGCCACAGATGGCGTTGCGCAGTGCACACTTGATTTTATCGGATACTTGGTTGTGCAGGGAAGGCACGGCTCTCTTTGAGAAGTAGTGCCGGCTGGGAACAACATACTGTGGGACAGCAAGCGACATGAGCTGTTTGAAGCTGTCTGTGTCCACCAGCCTAAATGACAGCATTTCATAGGCCAGTAGTTTAGAAATGCTGGCATTCAGGGCCAGGGATCGAGGGTGGCTAGGTGGGAATTTACGCTTTCTCTCAAATGTTTGTGAGATGGAGAGCTGAACGCTGCCGTGTGACATGGTTGAGATGCTTGGTGACGGAGGTGGTGGTGTTGGTGGTACATCCCCTGTTTGCTGGGCGGCAGGTGCCAACGTTCCTCCAGAGGCGGAGGAAGAGGCCGAGGCGGCAGCAGCAGAAGAGGCCGAGGCGGCAGCAGCAGAAGAGGTAGCAGGGGGAGCCTGAGTGACTTCCTTGTTTTTAAGGTGTTTACTCCACTGCAGTTCATGCTTTGCATGCAGGTGCCTGGTCATGCAGGTCGTGCTAAGGTTCAGAACGTTAATGCCTCGCTTCAGGCTCTGATGGCACAGCGTGCAAACCACTCGGGTCTTGTCATCAGCACATTGTTTGAAGAAGTGCCATGCCAGGGAACTCCTTGAAGCTGCCTTTGGGGTGCTCGGTCCCAGATGGCGGCGGTCAGTAGCAGGCGGAGTCTCTTGGCGGCGGGTGTTCTGCTTTTGCCCACTGCTCCCTCTTTTGCTACGCTGTTGGCTCGGTCTCACCACTGCCTCTTCCTCCGAACTGTGAAAGTCAGTGGCACGACCTTCATTCCATGTGGGATCTAGGACCTCATCGTCCCCTGCATCGTCTTCCACCCAGTCTTGATCCCTGACCTCCTGTTCAGTCTGCACACTGCAGAAAGACGCAGCAGTTGGCACCTGTGTTTCGTCATCATCAGAGACGTGCTGATGTGGTATTCCCATGTCCTCATCATCAGGAAACATAAGTGGTTGTGCGTCAGTGCATTCTATGTTTTCCACCGCTGGGGAAGGGCTAGGTGGATGCCCTTGGGAAACCCTGCCAGCGGAGTCTTCAAACAGCATAAGAGACTGCTGCATAACTTGAGGCTCAGACAGTTTCCCTGGTATGCATGGGGGTGATGTGACAGACTGATGGGCTTGGTTTTCAGGCGCCATCTGTGCGCTTTCTGCAGAATACTGGGTGGGAGATAATGTGAACGTGCTGGATCCACTGTCGGCCACCCAATTGACTAATGCCTGTACCTGCTCAGGCCTTACCATCCTTAGAACGGCATTGGGCCCCACCAAATATCGCTGTAAATTATGGCGGCTACTGGGACCTGAGGTAGTTGGTACACTAGGACGTGTGGCTGTGGCAGAACGGCCACGTCCTCTCCCAGCACCAGAGGGTCTACTAACACCACCACAACCATGTCCGCGTCCTTTACTAGATGTTTTCCTCATTGTTATCGTTCACCACAACAACAAAAATATTATTTGGCCCAATGTATCGAATTCAAATTCAGGCCTTTTTTTACAGACACCTAACACTATCTGGCTATCTATTTAGGTACTGTATTACACTAATACAGGCACAGCAGTAACCACAAATTTAGCTGACTATAAATTTGAGGCCTATTATTTAGGCGCTGGGTGACAGGTATACGTTTACGGACAGAATTAGACTGGGATATGCACAGTAGCGTGTGTGTGTGAAGTTATTGAGAATGACCCTATGTGCACCTTGAATCTTATATACCCTTTTAGGGATAGATTTAAAGTAGGTCTGATACAGCAGAAACCACTAAATTAGGAAATTGCAAAATTGGGAATTGTGTTTCAACCCAGAACAAAAACTGTGCTTTGACGGACACTAAATAACTTGACCAGCTACAGCAATAATGACAGATTTGGATGAATATAAATTTGAGGCCTATTATTTAGGCGCTGGGTGACAGGTATACGTTTACAGACAGAATTAGACTGGGATATGGCCAAAAAATAACCACACTATTGATGGTTAAATGCACTTGGTGTGACAGCTTCACCCTGATGTAGGATATAGCCAAAAAACAACCACACTATTGAGGGTTAAATGCACTTGGTGACAGGCTCAGCTTGCCCCTGATGTAGTATATGGCCAAAAAATAACCACACTATTGATGGTTAAATGCACTTGGTGTGACAGCTTCACCCTGATGTAGGATATAGCCAAAAAACAACCACACTATTGAGGGTTAAATGCACTTGGTGACAGGCTCAGCTTGCCCCTGATGTAGTATATGGCCAAAAAATAACCACACTATTGATGGTTAAATGCACTTGGTGTGACAGCTTCACCCTGATGTAGGATATAGCCAAAAAACAACCACACTATTGAGGGTTAAATGCACTTGGTGACAGCTTGCCCCTGATGTAGTATATGGCCAAAAAATAACCACACTATTGATGGTTAAATGCACTTGGTGTGACAGCTTCACCCTGATGTAGGATATAGCCAAAAAATAACCACACTATTGAGGGTTAAATGCACTTGGTGGCAGCTTGTGCTGGCGCACCACAAGACACAAAATGGCCGCCGATCACCCCAGAAAAAAGTGAACCCGGACTTTTACGAAAATGTTCGGGTTCGGGTTCGGGTCCGTGTCACGGACACCCCAAAATTCGGTACGAACCAGAACTATACAGTTCGGGTTCGCTCATCCCTAGTCAAAACCATTGATGGGTGCAGAGGGATATCCCCCAAAGATCATTGAAGCTGCATATGAAAGAGCAAAGGGCCTATCCCAAAGTTTATGTCTCACCAAGAGCAAAAAAACACATGATAACAATGAGCACTTCTGTATGAATTTTTTGACGACATATGGGAATAATCATGATGCCATTAGAGATGTATTGTCCAGACATTGGCACATATTAAAAAGGGATCCACATTTGAGGCAAATGTTACCTGGTCAGCCCAGATTAACTTTCAGGAGGGCCCAAACCCTTAAGAATGTTTTGGCCCCCAGTAGACTTAGACGCATACCCTCACAACATGTGAAGCCGACTGTGAGCAATTTAGTCTCAAGACCTTTGGGGAGTTATAAATGCAATTTATCCAGGTGTTTATGTTGTTTGACCATTAGTACTACATCGTCCTTTCGCAGTAAATCCACTGGGGACTCCTTTTCCATAAAAAAACATCTCAGTTGTGGCTCTCAGAATGTCATTTACCTGATGGAATGCCCATGCGGCCTACAGTATGTAGGTCGCACCATCCAAACTCTACGTAATAGGCTTAACAAGCACAGATCTAATGTAAAAAAGAGATTTTTACAACATAGTATATCCCGCCATGCGACAGAACATCACGATGGGTGCTTTTCCGGGTTTAAGGTCACACCCATCGAACAGGTAAATGACAGCTGTCGTAATGCCATTCAGACCCTTCGTAAACGTGAAATGTATTGGATTTTTAAACTTGATTGCCTTAATCCAAACGGTCTGAATGAGGCTTTCGGAAAAAAAAAATAGGGTCACATGATCTTTGTACGGAGAATGGATTGAGTGTATTATTGTCATTAATATTATATATTATTTATCATCAATTTTTTAATCATCAATATTGCTATTTCTATTCTATTTATTTTTCATATTTATTTTTTATAGATATGTATTTGTTTCTATATATATATATATATTTATACATTATATTCTCTTATTGTGTCAGCTTTTAATTAATCACTGAATCAAGTAAATAGATTTTTTTATGTTAAGGAAGGACAGATTTGATACCTCCCTCTCTGATTTATGGTAAAGTCCTGCATGATTGATGAATTTTTTTTATATACTATATATTTTATATTTATATCAAATTTATTGCCTCTAGAGTGCATTTTTTGCTTTCAATGAATTATTTACATTGAATTGATCATGTGTACTATAGGTATATGTATAACTATGTACCCTGGACCCCATTGTCTATGTATTTATTTATCCATTTATTTATTTTCTCTTGATCTATTTGATAATGATGTTACTCTTAATATCTCTAGTTAAGTAGGGCGTCACAGGCTTCCCTCCGTAGCGCTACCGATCGCATTATGAAGGCAACAGGGAGCAGGATTCTTCAGTCTGCCGAGCCTCCTTTCATGCCGGCCTGTAAGCGTCGCGTTACCCAGCAACAGTACTGCATCATAAGTCACATGATCGGAGCTGCGATCATGTGACCCTGTGTGACGCCGTTCCTCCTCCCCAGCAATGGGCTGCATCTTAAAGCGATGTTCCTTTCTGTTAATGATTAAAAATACATTTATTGAGTAGCCTGTAAGCCCAATGGGCTAGTTTTTATATGTATATATCTTATTTCATCAGTTTGTGTATTGATCAGTTTGATTCTAGTTTGGGGATTTTTTGAGGTGACGCCCACCTCCCCCCTGACCTTGTTTGCATGTGACCATTTTTTGCGTATATATATCCAGCATGTTTGTCCATCTGTTATGCAATATTCTTCACCTGATGAAGGGGACCCTTTCCCCGAAACGCATTGTGTGATTGCAATAAATACTTTTGAAGATTCATCATCTGCCATTGGTTGGTTCCTTGCGCCGAGGGATGCTCCTTCTCTCCATTTCACTGTTAAGGTGGTGGGCGTCACTGTCAGGGGGTGGTATGCTGTGAAAGTCACTGTTAAAGGGGAAGGCTGCTGTAAAGGTCAAAGGTAAGGGGGTGGGCTGCTGTGGAGGTCCAATTTTAAGGGACGGGGCACGGGGGGGTCAGTGTTAAGGGGTGGGGGGCTGTGGAGGTCACTGTTTTGGGGGCGGGGTGCTGTAGATGTCACTGTTATAGTGGATAGTGTTGATATCTTTTAAAGACACACACAAACATTAAATAAAATAGATTAAATATACCCGAGAGAAGCCGGGTCCTTCAGCTAGTATATACAGTCCTGATCAAAAGTTTACTACCACTTGAAAAATGGCAAAAAATCATATTTTACATTGTTGGATCTCAACAAGAATCCAAGTAGAGCTTCAACATGCAACAAGAATAAATGGGAGTGAGACAAAACATTTTTTAAGCATTCAATTAATTGAAAATAACGATTAGGGTCCATTCACACGTCCTGTTTTTTTTCATCCTGAAAAACGGTCCGTTTTTTGCGGATCCGTTGTTCCTGAAAATGTTTCCGTATGTCATCCGTATGTCAAAACGGAAACATGTATACATTTCAATAATCAAATAAAGTTGTTTGGATTTCTTTGAAAAAAAATTGAAAAAAAAAATAAAAAAAAAATTTGTTATGTGTTTCCAGGAACGGAATCCGCAAAAAACGGATGACATACGGAATGACATCCGAATGTCATCCGTTTTTTGCGGATCCATTGACTTTGTATTGTACCAGGATCCGATTTTTCAGGACAAGAATAGGACATGTTTTATATTTAAACGGACATGCGGAACGGAACAACGGAAACGGACAGCACACATTGTGCTGTCCGATTTTTTCCAGGACCCATTGAAAATGAATGGGTCCAGATCTGGTCCTGATCTGTTCCTGAAAAAACGGAACAGATCAGGAAAGAAAAAACGGACGTGTGAATGGACCCTTAAACTGTTTTTCAGCTGATCCAAATTTTAGGACCACATGCAATTAAAAGGCCAAATCTGTGCAAAGATGTGGATTCATTGTCATTTTCTGTCAGGTAGTTACACATTGTGATGGCAAAGGCAAAAAAACTCTCCCTTTTTGAACGTGGTCAAGTTGAACTGCATAAGCAGGGTCTCTCACAGTGCGCCATGTAAGACAGTCATTTGGAATTTCTTAAATGATCCTGAGGGTTATGGTACAAAAAAGTCAAGTGGAAGACCCAAAAAAAATTCACCAGCAGAGTTCATGTTTGGAAGTTGGACTTCTGTTTTGGGGGGTTTTAGTTTTTTTGGAGGTGTGGTCCTAAACTTTTGATCAGCTGAAAAACAGCCTGTTTCAGTTTATTTGTTATTTTCATTAAATTGAATGCTCAAAAAATGTTTTGTCTCACTCCCATTTCTTCTTGTTGCATGTTGAAGCTCTACTTGGAAACTAGTTAAGATCCAGCCATGCTAAATATGATTTTTTGCAATTTTTCAAGTGGTCTTAAACTTTTGATCAGGACTGTATATATATATATATATATATATATTTAGTAACATCTAGGCTCTGCCCACTTTTCATTAGCCCTGCCCATTTTCAGGACGGGACAGCCTACTGTATGCAGGGGCTCAGGAGGGTTTATGGCAGGGAACTTCAGGGAAGTGCTTGTCCTCCTTCTCTGCTAGCTCCTCATCTCTTATAGACTCTGAAGTCATCACTGACAGGAGCAGACTGTACAAGCTCTGCTCTTACAGGTGAGGGAGAAGAGCGCAGGCGCAGATAGACTTCACAGATGATCTGGCATAGACGAGCTTGTTGTGAAGCTCTTCCATGTCGCGTGCAGCCATGGACGGATTCGGCTGCAGGGTAGAGAGTGCTCAGGCGGGCGTGACTTCAGATTATAGAAAAAAGAGGCAGATCTGCTTAATGACATATATTAGGAAATTAACTTTTTCCCTGCCTCCAACACAGTAGTAGCAAATACATGGAGAGTGGACAACCCCTTCAAGGTCAGCAATTGAATTGTTCAATTGTTTTAAAGTTTTGTGAAATCGCCTTATTTGGTTACCAGTCCTGACTTCTTTTTATAGTCCACAATTAAAATCTCCAACCATAATTAAGGGTGTTGTACCTGCAATAAATGGTTGGATATTTTCTAATAGTTCTGCCCTTTCATGGATGGCTGGTGAGGCATACACATTTAGAAGTTTAATTTCTTCTTCATTAAACTTTATGTGAACCAATAAGGCCTTTCCAGGGATAATTTGCATAAAATAAATAATTTTAAAATCCTGCCCTTTAAATAATATACCTACACCTGCTGAAATTTCTATTGTCTCCTGACCACAAAGATGGCCCTGAAGTCCAGCTTTCTCTTAATTCAGTCTAATTTAGCCTGTATTCTATCCCCCATTCTTGAAGGAAGCATATATTAAAACTTAAGGTCCATAACTAGGATATTAAGGCAGCTTTTCTTGTTGAGCCCTTTAAATTTCTCACATTCAGTGAGATTATTTTAAGAGTAGACTTTTTAAAAAATAAAACTATATACAATTCAATAAATTAAAAAAATAGACACACATCTTGGAAGCAACATATCTGTTGTAAGTTCTCAACCTCAGAGGTATCAAGGAAAGGTATTGATGGTGATATGGGTAGATGGTCTTGCTGAGGTGGGAGCTTTTCTCTAGAATTCTCATCATCTGACGGAAGAACTCTGTATTTGTTGCTACTGGAGATGTCTTCCATTAATTTCTTAAGAGGGACAGCTTTTTCTTAGCTTACGGTGAGATCTTTGGTCTGGAACCTGCCATAGTGTTGGAGGAATTATAGATTCAGAGGCAGAAGATTTTGAAACCTACATATTTCCTGGATCTGTGCTAGGCCAGGAAATGGTAGCGTTGTTATTCCCTAAATCAGATTGTAGGGTTTCAGAGATGATTTCTTGTATCTCATTTGTAAGGTTTTGGTAGGGTTTCAGATGGTGGTGTGCAGGCCTCAAACCCTTGGAAAGGGGAAGCATCAGACAAATCCTGAACTAGAACATTTTCTTTAAGAGTAACAGGAACATTAGTTGTATCAGTAACAGCAGCAGTAGCCTTAGCTACTGGATTTGTAACAGGAACAATAATTTTAGTTTGATCAGTAGCTTTTGAAGTTGGATCAATATCTGGCTGCTTTTTCACTGGTAGCACAACTGCTGTAGATGCAGGTTCAGTCTCTACCAGCCCTGTTTCAAAAAAGATGGGTCCTGGTCCAGATTGGGAACCGTCTGGATAACTGTGAATGGCCATCAGTCCAAGGTGTTCTCTGGACCACACAGATCACAAGATTGAGGCTCTGAACAGTGCCCTGTATCATGGTCTGTAGTTCCACAATTTCTACAAACTCGCCCAGTGAGGAACGAGTCTTTTGTGTGACCATACGTGAAGCATTGTTGACAATACCTTGGTTGGCCCGGATACACCAGATATCTTCTGTTACATCCCAAGGAGAACGAGGCAGGAAGGGGAGTTACTCTACCAATGCCATTAGGGTTTTGCTTAAAAAGGTACGATACTACAGTTGCACATATTATTCAGAAATGTATGGTCTATGGGACTATAGCCAACCTCCCTGCATGTGGCCACAAGAGGAATATTCATGACAAATTGAAGAGACGATAATACAAATAGTAACCAAAAATCCCATAACAACTTCCAAAGAGATTAGAGGTGATCTCCAAGGTCAGGGTACATCAGCGTCAGATCATACCATCCATACTGTAGTTGTCTTAGCCAAAGTGGACTTAATGGAAGACAACCGAGGAGGAAACCACTGTTGAGAGCAAAATCAAACGAAACTGGAATTTGCCAGAATACATACTGGGGTAATGTCCTTTTGACAAATGAGACAATACTGGCGCTTTTTGGCAAGTTAATTCAACTCTATGGTCACAGATGCAAAAATGAAGCATACAAAGAAAGGAACATTATGCCTACTATGAAACATGGAGGCTTGGTTATGATTTGCATTTTAATTTGTGCATGGTACATTTAAATCTCAAAACTATCAAGGCATTCTGGAGTGAAATGTGCTCCCTGGTGTCAGAAAGCTTGGTCTCAGTCGCAGGTCATGGGACCTCTGACAGGATAATGACCCAAAACACACAGCCAAAAAACATCCAAGAATGGCTAAGAACAAAGCATTGCACTACTCTGAAGTGGCCTGATCTAAATCCTATTGAACATTTGTGTAAGTTGCTAAAACACGCATTCTGTAGTAGGCACCAGTGATGGCCAGTTCGCCGTGTTCGCCCGCGAACACATGCGGGCTGCCGTCTTAAATCACAAGTCCAGCGATGCACAGGTAAGTCCTTACCTGTGCCTGCACTGCGAGCCGGTCTGAAATCAAATGTGGTCACAGGGAGCAGGCAGTTCCGAGAACAGCCCAATGAAGGCTCCAGGTGGCTGTTCTTGGAACTGCCTGCTCGCAGTGACCGCATTTGTTTCAGACCGGCTCGCGGCGCAGGCACAGGTAAGGACTTACCTGTGCATCGCCGGACTTGTGAGTCAAGATGGCAGCCCGCATGTGTTCGCGGCGAACACAGCAAACTGGCCATCACTGGTAGGCACCCTTCAAACCCGAAACAGCTGTGGCAGATTGCTCACGAGGAGTAGGCCAAAAATACTTGTGGACGTCTCATTAAGTTACAGAAATTGAGTTCATTGAGTTACAGAAATCACTTTATTGTAGTGATTGCCTCAAAAGGTTATGCAGCAAAATATTAAGTTAAGGGTACCATCATTTTTGTCCAGGCCAGTTTCATTAGTTTGTTTTATAAATTATTCTGTTGTACCACAATTCAAATGCAACGTCTGTTTTTCATTGGCTGATTTTCAGTAATTTTTTATTTATTATTTTTGTCAGCTATGAATTACTTTCCACAGTTCTTCTCATTTTTGGGTTTTGCCTCATAAACTGTATTTTTTATGTCACCCCACAAGTTCTCTATAGGATTGAGGTCAGGGGATTGGGCTGGCCAATCAATTTATCTCAATCCTGTTTGTTTGTAACAAAGATGTTTACTGATTGGTGTGATGTGGATCACTGTGTTGAAACCCCCATTTTAAGAGCATTTCTTCTTTGGCATAGAGCAACATGATCTTCTCAAGTGTTTTGATTTATTCCATGGTGCATGATATGATTATATAAGCCCAACACCATGGGATCAGAAACACTCCCCATAGCATGATTTCTGCACCACCATGCTTTATGGTCTTCACAGTGTACTGTGGCTTGAATTCAGCGCTCGTGGTCGTCTGCCATAATGTCAGCAGCCACTAGACCCAAAAAGAACAATTCTGCCTTCATTAACCCACAAAATGTTGCACAATTTCTCTTTTGGTATTCCTTGGCAAATTGTAACCTATTCAGGACATATCTTATTTCCAACAAGACTTTGCGGCAAGTTCTTGCCAGTAACTTGGTTCACTTAATCGTCTCCTGATTGTAGCAGTACTCACTGGTAACGTCAAATCTTCTTTCATCCTTCTGGAGATGATCAATGACTGAGTCGTCTGCCATTTTAGCTATTCTTGCATCCATTCAAACTGCAGTTCCCTACTTCTTTCTGCATCTTTAAGGTTTTGGTTGCCACTTTAAGGCATTTGAGATCACTTAAGGGTACTTTCACACTAGCGTTATTCTTTTCCGGCATTGAGTTCCGTCCTAGAGGCTCAATACCGGAAAAGAACTGATCAGTTTTATCCTAATGCATTCTGAATGGAGAGCAATCCGTTCAGGCTGCATCAGTAGTGTGTTCAGTCTTTTTGCCTTTTCAGGACGGAGATCATAACGCAGCATGCTGCTGTTTTATCCCTGTCCTAAATTCCAGAACACTTGCCGGAATGCTGGATCCAGCATTTTTTCCCATTGAAATAGATTAATGCCGGATCTGGCAAAACGGATTAGTTTTTGCAGTCTGCGCATGCTCAGACCGCAAAAAAGTGAAAAAAAATAACCGCTGGATCAGTTTTTCCGGATTAAACCGGAGAGACTGATATGGCATTTCAATGCATTTGTCAGATGGATCAGGATCCTGATCTGTCTGACAAATGCCATCAGTTTGCATACATTTTGACAGATCCAGCAGGCAGTTCCGGCGATGGAACTGCCCGTCGGAATCCTCTACCGCAAGTGTGAAAGTACCCTTAGTTGCTCAGCCTATAATTTGCTGCATTTCTCCTCTCCAATCACCTTTTTAATCAACGTATGTTCTTCATCAGAACAATGTCTGAAATGACCCATTTTCCCCAGTATTGTAGAAGGAAATGCACTATAACTAACATGTGCAACACTTGTCACCCTCCAACCTTACATACTGTGCTCCTCCCCATTATTGGCACCCCTTCATTTTTTTCATAGACTGTACAATATCTTCAGAAATAAAAATGGAAATGTATCAAAGATATATCCTCATTTTTTAAATTAGTGGTCCAAAGTAATACAATAATAAAATATTGTTTTTCAACTTATATGTTGTAATTTCAAAGAATAAACAGCATTTGCAGCAATAAAAGCACCCCTCATTAATACTGGGTTGCACACCCTTTGGCATTGATGACAGCCTCCAAACGTTTTTTGTAGCCATCTATAAGCTTCTTGCACTTCTCATGTGGTATTTTCTCACACTCTTCCTTTGCAGTTTGTTCAACCTCTTGAATGTTTGCAGTGTTCTTTTTCCCAATGGCAGATTTCAGCTCACCCCAAAGATTTGCAATAAGATTGAGATCAGGACTCATTGCTGGTCATTTTATAAACAGTTCATTTTTCTTTTTTCAACCATTCCTGTGTACTTTTCGATGTGTGCTTTGGGTCTGTCTTGCTAGAGGACCCATGATCTTTAACTCAAACCAAGTTTTCTTACACTGGGTAGGAAATTTCACTCGAAAATCTCTTGATAATTCTCCTATTTCATGATTCCTGTAATATAGTCAAGGCCTCCAGTACCAGACGCAGCAAAGCAACTCCACAGAATTATGGATCCTCCGCTATGATTAACTGTTTGTAGGGTGTTCTTTTCCTTATAAGCTTCATTGCGCCATCTATAAACAAACTGTTCCCTTGCATTGCCAAAAAGTTCGATTTTTGTTTCATCTGTCCACAGAACATTTTCCCATAAGGGTCAAGGTACTCTTTGGAAAACATCAGTCGTTCCTTTTTATGTCTTTTCTTCAGCAATGGTTTCTTCCTTGGCCTTCACCCATAAAACTCTGCTTGGTTTAGAGTGCAGCGTATGGTACTTGTTGAAACCATGACCCCAGACTGTTCCAGGTTGGCCTTCAGGTCTTTGGTTTAGACATGGTACTTTTTCCACCATTCGCACCAACCTTCCAAGAGATCTCTTGTCAATTTTCCTATTTCCCCCCCATGTCCAGGGAGGTTCTTGACTGCTCCATGCTTGGCAAAGTTCTTAACATTGCGCACTGTTGAAACTGGGATACCAAGGTCTTTGGAGATGGCCTTATACCCTTTGGAAGTCTTGTGTTTGCTAATAGCAGTTCTGATGTCCTCAGACAGCTCCTTTTCCTACACCATTGTGACAAAGGGACAGGGCCTTACGTGGCTTTTTTAAACACTGAAGTCATCATTTATTGGCTAAGTCATGTCACATGGGCACTGACAATTTATCATTTGTGATTCATCTCTGGCGAGTCAAAATGTGTTTTCATACTAATTAAATATAAAGAGTGCCAAATACCAGTGTCACATCAAGCTTTAGGTTTTTCTATTTTTCCCTCCCATTATTATTTTAAATTCTTGTTTATCATTTGCTCTTTTGCATTTAACATGATTGCTCTATACAAAAAAGCTTTTTCACTTGATTCATTTTTTTCAGGACATATTCCACATTATGTACCCAAACCTCATGGGTGTCAATGACGATGAGCAGGACTGTAATGGCCAAACTGGACACCTATTATTTCACAGAATGAATGACTTCACCAATTTAACTCCTTGCGGTTATTATTTTGAGCCCCTTTTCATTAATGGCTCTATTACCCAGGCCATGCATGATACTCATTCTAATTGTTGGGTCGTTTTTTTTCTATTAATCTACTACACTTACAAGTTAATTATTTGCCATGTATAAATATCACTTCCACCAAAGACTGATCAGGTTAATGATGTTGGACTACTATTTTTTTTTTTTTTTAACACTACTGTACAGTCGTGGGCCAAAAGTTTTGAGAACGACACAAATATTAGTTTTCAAACGTTGCTGCTAAACTGCTTTTAGATCTTTGTTTCAGTTGTTTCTGTGATGTAGTGAAATATAATTACACACTTCATAAGTTTCAAAGGCTTTTATCGACAATTACATGACATTTATGCAAAGTCAGTATTTGCAGTGTTGGCCCTTCTTTTTCAGGACCTCTGCAATTCGACTGTGCATGCTCTCAATCAACTTCTGGGCCAATTCCTGACAGATAGCAACCTTTCTTTATTCATGGCTGTGTTTTTGGGCAAAATTGTGAGTGAGCCCACTCCCTTGGATGAGAAGCAACCCCACACATGAATGATCTCATGATGCTTTACTGTTGGCATGACACAGGACTGATGGTAGCGCTCACCTTTTCTTCTCTGGACAAGCCTTTTTCCTGATGCCCCAAACAATCGGAAAGAGGCTTCATTGGAGAATATGACTTTGCGCCAGTCCTCAGCAGTCCATTCACTATATTTTCTGCAGAAAATAAATTGGTTCCTGATGGGGTTTTTTGGGAGAGAAGTGGCTTTGCTGCCCTTCTTGACACCAGGCCATCTTCCAAAAGTCTTCGCCTCACTGTGCATGCAGATGCGCTCACACCTGCCTGCTGCCATTCCTGAGCAAGCTCTGCACTGGTGGCACTCCGATCCCGCAGCGGAATCCTCTTCAGGAGACGATCCTGGCGCTTGCTGGACTTTCTTGGACGCCCTGAAGCCTTCTTAACAAGAATTGAACCTCTTTTCTTGAAGATCTTGATGATCCTATAAATTGTTGATTGAGGTGCAAACTTAGTAGCCACAATATCCTTGCCTGTGAAGCCATTTTTATGCAATGCAATGATGGCTGCACACGTTTCTTTGCAGGGCACCATGGTTAACAATGGAAGAACAATGATTTCAAGCATCACCCTCCTTTTTAAAAGGTCAAGTCTGCAATTTTAACCCAATCAGCCTGACATAATGATCTCCAGCCTTGAACTCGTCAACATTCTCACCTGAGTTAACAAGACTATTACTGAAATGATCTTAGCAGGTCCATTAATGACAGCAATGAAATGCAGTGGAAAGGTTTTTTGGGGTTAAGTTAATTTTCATGGCAAAGAAGGTGTATGCAATTCATCTGATCACTCTTGTACACAACTGTACCTGCAATTCTGCAACGGAAAATCAGTCTAAGCCCTCTTGCACACGGCCGTCGTGGTTTAGTTCCGTGCATTGGTGAACGCAATTTGAATGGGTCCGTTCCGCAAACAGATAGAACAAGTTCTATTTTTTTTTGCGGAAAGGAAGCACAGATCAGAACCCCGTAGAAACATTCCTTAGTGCTTCCATCCGCACTGCATCTCCAGGTTTGCAGACCCATTTAAGTGAATGGGTCCGCATCCGTGATGCAGAATGCACACAGCTGGTGCCCCGTGTATTGCGGAACCAGAGTATGCGGCCCAAAATACGGCCACGGGAGCACAATGGCCATTCATCTCCTCATTTTACAACTCGTTCTAACAACTTCCTCACGTTCACTTGCAGAGTTATGCAATGTGAGGGTGTAGTCTCTGAAAATAAGATAATTGAGAAAACACGACTTTTTGGAGTGCTGTCTGTTTACTTAGGCATGAACAGAATGAATGTGTGAACAGTTCCTTTGTATATTTGTTTCTCAGAGCCAACTGTGGATCATTGTAATCACAGAGCGCAGATTTCAGCCTGTTGTACGAGGACATTCCACAATCACATATAGGCCCACAATCCTGTGGGCCAGCGACCAGATCCGGTATGGTGGTAAAAATGCTGCTTACTACAACAAATTCCTAGCATTATATACATATCTACTGTTCGGGGTCTCATCTACTAGAAACATACAAGAACTGCATTGTTGGCGTCTCTTTCATTACGTGTGTTACCGATTGTGCAAATACACATACCAACATGAGAATAAATACCATACATAACCACTAGCCATACACTTAAAATGGTTGTCCGACTGCCCCAAAACAAAAAAAAGGGGGTGTTGGGGGAAACACCTCCTGAATGCCCCTCCGTTTCAGCACAAACTTCCACTGCTGTCAACTAGAAGTGATAACATCCTGCCTGTGGTGGAGTGACTGCTTCAGCCATTAGATGCCATCAGCGCTGATGCATCTTCTCCCCCCTGATACATACATCATACGTATTGGCCTCCTGGACGGATGATCTAGCCATCACTCAAAACAGGGGAGGTACTCTGAAGCGGTTCACCGCAGAAAGACCTTCACAGAGGGACCACCTCTTGGGCACTTGTGGAAATAAAACTTCATTTTATCAGTCCGGAAGATAAAAGTTGGCATGAAAGTTATTAATTATGCGTTATTTGCAATCTCACCCAATCCTCTTAGTGCCCTTAGTACAAAACTCACTGCAACAGAAACTTCTTCCAAACCACTAGTCTAACAGGCAGAAAATAGTGTGCAAGCCTGTGTGTGCATATACAACTTCTTACTAAATACATTGTACGTCTAATACCTCCTCGACGTAGCTGAATTATCTTTATATAGAGTTCGGTAATAGTATAGGTCCCATAATACACATTTCTGTGTATTTGCATAAATGTCTGAAAACTACCACGTCATTAAGGTATAACCAATACATAAATGTAAAATTCTGTCCACTGGGTGCTCCTCCGCAGGTGTGGCAATTGGCGCAACAATGATATTTTAGCATGAAACTATCCAGCTGAAATGGTGACTCATTTAGAAAAATAGAAAAATGAACGCCTGCTCACATTCAGCTTTGGTTACCAACTCAGCTAGGTTTAGCTGACATAATGGACTATGGTATCAGTGTGTTAACAGTGGTTAATCCTTCAGTTTTCTCAGAGCACAAAATCAGCTCTGCTACATCTGTGCTGCAGAAAAAATGACTAATATAATTAAACATACTTATCAGGAATAAATCATTTACAGTAAATATACAATACAAAAAAACATGATGGCACTAGAATAGGACATGATTGGGGGGGGGGGGGGCGCAGCCCTGTGGGACCCCCACAAATCAAGAATGAACAGGATGCAGCTCTGCAACCTCTTAAATTTTTCCCTGCGCACCACCACGTAGCTGTGCAGGGAACAGCAGCCACAGTGGGGGGCTAGGTGCCATTATGAGGGGAAATACTGTGAAGGGGGATGCAGCAATGTGACCCTTTCATTCTCAGGATTGGTGGTGTCCCAGAAGTTGGATTTCCACCAATCCCAAGTATTTACCATCACTTTACAAGTTGGGAATACTTAAGTGTTTTATTTTCCGATAAGCATCACTTCTCTATCTAAAGGATAGGGGGTCAGTATTAGATCACTGCAGGTGAAATCCCTAACCATTACAAGAAAGGAGGGGGGGCTGTTCTATTATGGCCCAGACATTCCGTTCCACAAAATGCGGAACGCACTCTGCCAGTATCCGTGTTTTGCAGACTGTAAAACAGGCAACGGTTGTGTGCATGAGCCCTAAGCAAGTGCACAGAACAGCACTATACAGATGCTACGGAAACAGACACATGGCGCAAAATTTACTCGTAGGTTGAACACATTGTTTACTCTCATCACTCACATGGCTATACTTACCTACTGACTAACCTGCCGCCCTGGCAGGACATAAGCCTCTCTAGCAGAGACACTGCTCCACCGACAGCTCCTACTCTCTGATGAGTCCCCAACAAGATGCATTTGCACTAAAGCCAACACTAACTTGGAGTAATATGGAAAGGGGGGGCCGGGGGGGGGGGATATTAATAAAATCAGATCACACACTAAATCCCAAAACAAGTGTTTTATTTGCTTTTGAAAAGATAAATCACATTGAGATTTGCAGATTCATCCTGGTTGAAAGTGGATAAAATGACTTTAGAGAAGGATCATGTACTTTTAACCGTACAATGTATAATTTTGGAATGAGGAAATAAAAAGGTAAAAATCTCCTCAAACATAAAAGGAGATGTACTAAAAATGAGCATTTATTTTGCTGTCTTGGGAACTGGTCCACCCATGATACCTGTAACGGACATCCTGCCTGCTCCAAAAACGGAGCTGCTGCAAACAATTCCTCCCATTATCTGCCAAAACACAGGAGACCATTATCACGATAAATTAAAAGAATTTATTGATCTCTCTAGAACGAGGAGTGATGGTTATAACCAGCTCAGAGCAAAACTCCATCTCCATGAGGTCTCATTCACAGAGGACAGAACATGCTGCTGAGCGGAAACTATTAACCACCCTCACGTTTCGCCACCTCATTAACTTCGGAAGCCAAAGATGCCTTTGATATAACCCGTCAGTCCGCTCTTTGCTTTCTGCTCCAGCTTGTCTTCCAAAGATGGTAGCGCAACATGATTTAAGGCCAGATCAAAGAAGAGTGGCTTACAAGGTAAGGGATGAAAGTCTGGGGGAAAGGGCACAAGTCGGGCATGTTTGGTCACAACAGATGGGTCAAGGCAGAAGTTGTCCAGACGTTCCATGAGAGGCTGCAACAGAAGACAAAACGAGGATCAGAAAAGAGATAACCCCCAGTTACTATTTCATGTAGGCATAACGCTGTAAGTGCCGACAGACAAGTGTAAAGCCATTACTGTTCTCTTCTAAGATGCAGACGAAGCCTACAAATGGGGTCACCACTCACTTGTGGTGTTGCGATGAGCTGCCCTAGAGTCTGTGAAGGAAGCCCCTTTCACATGAACGTGTTCCACGGCGAGAGCACCTGTTCTGACCTCACAGCACTGACAGGGTCGCATAGCATTATATTGATTTATGATGCTATATAACCCTTACAGTTCTGGAATGTATCGGATAACAGTGACAGCATTATGTCAGTGTTATCCAATACATTCCAGACCTCTAAGGGTTACATAGCATCATAAATCAATATAATGCTATGTGACCCGTCAGTGTTGGGAGGTCAGGACGGGTGCTCTCTGACACACCCTGCGAGTTCAATGCATGGAACTCACTTGTGTGAAAGGCGCCTAAAGGGGATTTATCCATTACTCCCCAGGCGGTGCATAACAATGTCATTCCAGCGATGACCCAAGCTTGAGCCGTCATAAAAAAAAAAAAAAAAGCCTAGATGTCTCCAGAAAAGAGACTGTTTTGGCCTCATCTGCTTCTGTGCTTGGCAGCCAAGAGAAACCAACTTACCTTGTTATCTTTAATCCGAGAAGGTGAAACCTCCTCAGTGGTGTCTGTTGTGTCTAGAAAAAAAGAATGGCAGTATGTGTCAGCTACTTTACATGAAAAAGAAATCTTCAAACGGTTTTAAGGAAAAGAATGGGATCATAAACCAAGATGAAGCAATTGTCATATATTAACCCCTTAGGGACTTGGGGCGTACCGGTATGCCCCGTTTCTCAAGTCCTTAAGGACCCAGGGCGTACCGGTATATCCTAACTTTAAACAGACATTGCGGAGTGGCAGGGGTTTGCGGCTTTTACCTGTGGTTGCAGCGGTGCCATCGGGTCCCCATGCGGCAGGAAGGCAGCACAATGTCTAAGGAAGGCATTGCGCTGCCTTCTGGTGAAGAGCCTGTGGGATCCAGCCCCCTGGATCTCACAGGCCGGAAGCTGTATGAGTAATACACACAGCATTACTCATACAGCCAATGCATTCCAATACAGAAGCATTGGAATGCATTGTAAAGGATTAGACCCCCAAAAGTTCAAGTCACAAAGTGGGACAAAAGAATAAAGTTGAAAAAAATAAAGTTTTCCCCCCCAAAAATTAAAAGTTTCAAGTAAAAATAAACAAAAACGTATTTTTCCCCAAATAAAGTAAAAAAAGTAAGTATACATATTAGGTATCGCCGCATAAAAAGTACAAAGCAAGCGATCAAAAAGGCGTTTGCCCACCAAAATAGTACCTAACAGTCACCTCATCCCGCAAAAAATTAGCCCCTACCTAAGATAATCCCCCAAAAACTGAAAAAACGATGGCTCAGAATATGGAGACACTGTTAAAGCTGTTATTGTGTAAAACTTACAGAAATAAAAAAAAGTATACATATTTGGTATCGCCGCGTCCGTATCGACTGGCTCTATAAAAATATCACCTAACCCCTTAGATGAACACCGTAAAAAAAAAAAAAAAAAAAAAAATGCTAAATAAACCATTTTTTGTCACCTTACATCACAAAAAGTGTAATAGCAAGCAATCAAAAAGTCTAACGCACCCCAAAATAGTGCCAATAGAACAGTCATCTTATCCCGCAAAAAAAATCATACCCTACCCAAGGTAATCGCCCAAAAACTGAAAAAATTATGGCTCTGACTATAGAAGCAGACTATTTTTGCTTCAAAAATGAAATTATTGTGTAAGTATACATATTAGGTATCGCCGCATCCGTGACAACGTGGTCTATCAAAATATCACATGATTTTTGTAAATAACAAAAAATAAAAACTGTGCCAAACAGCTATTTCTTGTTATCTTGCCTCACAAAAAGTGCAATATAGTGCAACCAAAAATCATATGTACCCAAACTAGTACCAACAATACTGCCATCCTATCCCGTAGTTTCTAAAATGGAGTTTCAACACTAGGGGTGCATCAGGGGGGCTTCAAATGGGACATGCTGTGTATTTTATATATATATATATATATATATATATATATATATATAAGAGATACAGTCGAGCAAAATCTGCCTTCCAAAAACCGTATGGCATTCCTTTCCTTCTGAGCCCTGCCGTGTGCCCGTACAGCGGTTTACGACCACATATGGGGTGTTTCTGTAAACTACAGAATCAGGGCCATTAATATTGAGTTTGGCTGTTAACCCTTGCTTTGTAACTGGAAAAAAAACTATTAAAATGGAAAATCTGCCAAAAAAGTGAAATTTAGAAATTTTATCCCCATTTTCCATTAATTCTTGTGGAACACCTAAAGGGTTAAAGTTTGTAAAATCAGTTTTAAATACCTTGAGGGGTGTAGTTTATAGAATGGGGTCATTTTGGGGTGGTTTCTATTATATAAGCCTCACAAAGTGACTTCAGACCTGAACTGGTCCCTAAAAATTGGGTTTTTGAAAATTTCAGAAAAATTTCAGGATTTGCTTCTAAACTTCTAAGCCTTGTAACAACCCCAAAAAATACAATATCATTCCCAAAATGATCCAAACATGAAGTAGACATATGGGGAATGTAAAGTAATAACTATTTTTGGAGGTATTACTATGTCTTATGGAAGTAGAGAAATTGAAACTTGGAAATTTGCAATTTTTTACAACTTTTTGGTAAATTTGGTATTTTTTTTTTTACAAATACATTTATTTATTTTTTACTTCATTTTACCAGTGTCATGAAGTACAATATGTGACGAAAAAACAATCTCAGAACGGCCTGGATAAGTCAAAGCGTTTTAAAGTTATCAGCACTTAAATTGACACTGGTCAGATTTGCAAGAAATGGCCAAGTCCTTGGTGAAATAGGGCTGAGTCCTTAAGGGGTTAAAGAAACCCTCTGGAGTAGGGTTGCACAAGGTATCGAATTATCGATAACCAATCAATACTTTTGTACCCGGATCGATTTGATACCGAGATTTGCCTTTTACCTGTGCTACTGCACAGCCTAGTATCAGAGAACATGGCGCACGCTGCTCTCAGCGTGCTCCATGTTCTCCTCAGTAGCACAGGGGAGGAGTGTCTCTCCCTCCCTCCCTCCTGTGCCACTGCTGCAACTGCCACCAATGAGAAAAGAGAGGGACAGAGGAGGGGAGGGGCTGTGGCCACTGCGCCACCAATGAAGATAACTCACCCATTAATTCAAATAAAGGAGGCGGGTGCCAGCGGCAGAATCGCATACCCGGCACCCGACCTCTATGACAGGGAGCTGCGATCAGCAGCAGTTAACTCCTCAGGTGCTGCACCTGAGGGGTTAACTGCTGCGAAACACAGCTTTCTGTCAGAGTTCGGGTGCCGGGTATGTGATTCTGCAGCTGGCACCCGCCTCCTGTATTTTAATTAATGGGAGAGTTATCTTCATTGGTGGCGCAGTGCGCCTCCCCAACCCCAGAATTAAAAAGATTGGTGGCACAGTGCACGCCCCCCCTAATCCCAGTATTAAAAACATCGGTGGTGCAGTGCTCTATTAGGGTGAATAGGACAAGGATTATAATTCCTAAGGGGGCTAATAGTTAGTAAATAAAAAGTAAAAAAAAAAAACACCCTAACACCAAAATATTAACTTTAAATACCCCCTTTATCAATTTTACATATAAAATATATAAATAAACAAACTTATTACATAGACACGTCTGAAAAAGTCCAAACTATACTGTGAACGCAATAACACCTTGTCCCCCCCCATAGTCACCTTGTCCCCCCCAAAAATAGAATAGGACTGTTCTATTATGGGCTGGACGTTCCATAAAATGCAGAATGCACGCAGCTTTTTGGGGCGTTTTTATTTTTTGTGGTATCGAAATCGAATCAAAATTTTGGTATTGTGACAACCCTACTCTGGAGATCTGCATTATTCATTAAAGGATTTTCCTACTAATGATACTTATCCGCATCCACATGGAGCACTCCACACCCCTAGGGATCAGACACTTATTCCCTATCCACAGGAAGGATAGGGGATAAGTATTGTTAGTGGGAAAATCCCTTTAAAACGAATTCTCATTAGAGACCACTCCTTTCACACAGCAGCCACTGCAGCACCCAGCTGATCACTGCAAGTCAGACTCCTGGAACCCTCCAGCAGCTAAATTTGCAAAGCAAGCCACAGCCAGGTGCTGCAAAGGAAATGTAGTGTTACAGGCTGTCTGTTCTTGCTCACAAAGGGATGGTCTGAGCAGGCGAGCCCACCCTCATCTAGGCATCTATATGCCTAGAAGGCCATGAGCCAATCCCTTTAATACACCATAAAGAATAAGATCAGTCACTACTGTGCAAGTCAGATTGCAGGCGGCTGCCTATCAACTGGCCCTGCCAGAAGTGGGTGACATTCAGTACAGAGTAGCTGGATTATCTACCAAATGTATGTATGCATGTATGTATGTATGGATATGGAGTATGATTTCAGGATCGCACTACACATGGTTTGCTTTTTGCGGGTCCGCAACACACCACGGACGTGTGAATGGACCCCAATTATAATGCCCGCAGCCTGCTGCCTAAAACAGAAGATTCATAGTTACCTGCTGCAGCCCTCCATGCTGCCTCTGCTGTGTCTCCGTGATAAGGTCCCCGGAGTGTTTACATCCAGTGCTGAACGAGCATGGTCACATACACCGCTGCAGCCAATGACTGGCTTCAGCGGTGACAAACTGCTGTTGTGTGTGACCATGGCCACGCAACACTGGATGTAAATACTCCAGGGACCGGAAAATGGGACACAGCAGAGGAACTGCAGAGAACTGGAACGGTGGGGAGCAGGTAATTTTAAATCTTCTGTTCGAGGAGTCAGGCTGTGGTCCTTAGATTAACCACCTCAGGACCGCCGAACGCAGGATTGCGTCCTGGCGGCGGGCCTGCTCTTCTGGGTGGACGCATATACGCGTCCTCCCGCGAGAGCCGAGATTTCCTGTGAACGCGCGCTCACAGGAACGGAAGGTAAGCGAGTGGATCTCCAGCCTGCCAGCGGCGATCGCTCGCTGGCAGGCTGGAGATGTGATTTTTTTAACCCCTAACAGGTATATTAGACGCTGTTTTGATAACAGCGTCTAATATACCTGCTACCTGGTCCTCTGGTGGTCCCTTTTGTTTGGATCGACCAACAGAGGACTCAGGCAGCTCACTAAAGTAGCACCAAACACCACTACACTACACTACACCCCCCCCCCCCTGTGACTTAACCCTTTATGAACCACTGATCACCCCATACAGACTCCCTGATCACCCCCCTGTCATTGATCACCCCCCTGTAAGGCTCCATTCAGACGTTCGTATGATTTTTACGGATCCACGGATCGGATCCGCAAAACACATGCGGACGTCTGAATGGAGCCTTACAGGGGGGTGATCAATGACAGAGGGGTGATCACCCATATACACCCCCTGTCATTGATCACCCCCCTGTCATTGATCACCCCCCCTGTAAGGCTCCATTCAGACGTCCGCATGTGTTTTGCGGATCCGATCCATGTATCCGTAAAAATCATACGGACGTCTGAATGGAGCCTTACAGGGGGGTGATCAATGACAGGGGGGTGATCACCCATATACACTCCCTGATCACCCCCTGTCATTGATCACCCCCCTGTAAGGCTCCATTCAGACGTCTGCATGTGTTTTGCGGATCCGATCCATGTATCCATGGATCCGTAAAAATCATACGGACGTCTGAATGTAGCCTTACAGGGGGGTGATCAATGACAGGGGGGTGATCACCCATATACACTCCCTGATCACCCCCTGTCATTGATCACCCCCCTGTAAGGCTCCATTCAGACGTCCGTATGATTTTTACGGATCCATGGATACATGGATTGGATCCGCAAAACACATGCGGACGTCTGAATGGAGCCTTACAGGGGGGTGATCAATGACGGAGGGGTGATCACCCCCTGTCATTGATCACCCCCTGTCATTGATCACCCCCTGTCATTGATCACCCCCTGTCATTGATCACCCACCTGTAAGGCTCCATTCAGACGTCCGCATGTGTTTTGCGGATCCGATCCATGTATCCATGGATCCGTAAAAATCATATGGACGTCTGAATGGAGCCTTACCAGGGGGGTGATCAATGACAGGGGGGTGATCAGGGAGTCTATATGGGTGATCACCCCCTGTCATTGATCACCCCCCTGTAAGGCTCCATTCAGACATTTTTTTGGCCCAAGTTAGCGGAAATGTGTTTTGGGGTGTCATTTTACATATACCCATGCTGGGTGAGAAAAATATCTTGGTCAAATGCCAACTTTGTATAAATTTTTTTTGAAAAGTTGTCTTTTGCCAAGATATTTCTCACCCAGCATGGTTATATGTAAAATGACACCCCAAAACACATTCCCCAACTTCTCCTGAGTACGGCGATACCAGATGTGTGACACTTTTTTGCAGCCAAGGTGGGCAAAGGGGCACATATTCCAAAGTGCACCTTTCGGATATCGCAGGCCATTTTTTACACATTTTGATTGCAAAGTACTTCTCACACATTTGGGCCCCTAAATTGCCAGGGCAGTATAACTACGCCAAAAGTGACCCCATTTTGAAAAGAAGACACCCCAAGGTATTCCGTGAGGGGCATGGCGAGTTCCTAGAATTTTTTTATTTTTTGTCGCAAGTTAGTGGAATATGAGACTTTGTAAGAAAAAAAAAAAAAATCATCATATTCCGCTAACTTGTGGCAAAAAATAAAAAGTTCTATGAACTCACTATGCCCATCAGTGAATACCTTAGGGTGTCTACTTTCCAAAATGGGGTCATTTGTGGGGTTTTTCTACTGTCTGGGCATTGTAGAACCTCAGGAAACATGACAGGTGCTCAGAAAGTCAGAGCTGCTTCAAAAAGCGGAAATTCACATTTTTGTACCATAGTTTGTAAACGCTATAACTTTTACCCAAACCATTTTTTTTTATCAAAGACATGTAGAACAATAAATTTAGCGAAAAATTTATATATGGATGTCGTTTTTTTTTGCAAAATTTTACAGCCGAAAGTGAAAAATGTCATTTTTTTGCAAAAAAATCGTTAAATTTCGATTAATAACAAAAAAAGGAAAATTGTCAGCAGCATTGAAATACCACCAAATGAAAGCTCTATTAGTGAGAAGAAAAGGAGGTAAAATTCATTTGGGTGGTAAGTTGCATGACCGAGCAATAAACTGTGAAAGTAGTGTAGTGCAGAAGTGTAAAAAGTGGCCTGGTCATTAAGGGGGTTTTAGCTAGCGGGGGTTGAAGTGGTTAATTATTACCGGAAAACAAAAATCTATTTTGGGTTTCTTTCTTTTGAAGGGGAAGGAGGGATCTGACAGGGAGACCATATTTCTTGCTATTAAAGGGGTTTCTGGTATTAAGTTATTGATGGTCTAGCCTCAGGATAGGTCATCAATATCAGACTGGTGGGGGTACGACAGTCAGAACCCTCACTGAGAAGCTAGGGACCTGCCAGAAACTATATAGTGGATGAAGGCTCTGTCTACTGTATAGTTTCAGCCACTGGCATACTAAAGCTAGTCTCCCTTTCCCTTGAATTGGTGCTGTATTGCAGTACCCCGGCATGGCCGCTACACAGTAGACCGAGCCTCTCCTAGCCCAGCTGACAAAATGTCACATGCAGATCCCCAAGCATAGTGAATCCTGGGAGAGATATACCATTAACTTTGAGCATTATACCCACACTTACCAAGAATGGCTGCAGCCTGTAGAGAATACTTCTCTGCATTCACCTGCTTAATCAGCTCCTGGACATCCGGAAGCTCCTGCAATTACAAAATTTATCAATCACCGTGTGCTGCAGTCCCCAAATGTTTCTATGGCTATTAACAAGCCCTTTCCACATGGCCTATTCTTACACAATGTGATCATATGGCCAAATGACACCACTGTTTGCCTACCCAGTGGCACATGTTGGACCCTTTCATCGGAGGTATACGCAAATCTTCCTAACATATACCAACAATAAAAGCTTCAGACGCACTGTGCAAAGAGCCTCATTGCGTTTAAACAGTCAGGAGGATCACCTTGAAATTGCTCTTCTTCGTTCCAGCCTGAGCCTGCACTTCCTTTGCATATTTCAGCACCCGGTCATATAGCACCAGTGCCTCACTCCACTTCTTTACCAGGACATAGGACTGAGCGATGAAGAAACACCTGCAAGAAAAGCCATAGTGTCTTACAGTGACATACTGAATATACACATGCTCCATATCTAGAACACCCAGAGAGTCAGTATTAGTTACTGTGCCATGAATTCAGCATGCATACCTGTATGCCTTATAGACGAGCGTCTTAAGGACAATTTCCTTTTGGAAGCTTTGGTCATCCTCCAAGCCAGGTAGCTGTGGCAGCTCTGCCAGATTCTGCAATACAAAACGGAAAGAGGAAGGCGATCGTGAGCAACCGCAGCAGTAGAATTAGGGCGCCGCTCACAAATAAGTTAGGAACAAGTACATTCAGGCCAGGCCACCCAGTTTTTGAATTTCTGCTCCCCTTGGCCATTGTTTCCTGGAGCATTGCCTATCACCATATATTGTATTACAGACTCAATGAGAATCCACCACCTCTTCTTGCTAACCTTCTGACTTGTATGTAAAGTAGTAGAAGGCAGATGGAGGAAACATGACTACACAGAATTAGTAGTCTGAAACCAATGGTGATACATCGGTCTGTATTGGATTAAAGACAAGAGCATACTGTCAGCCCACGCTCAGACTTTGGTTTTAGGGGCAGTTACTTACCTGCAAGATAATATCATAAAGCCTAATGAGGTCCTGGGGCCGTGGA
Organism: Bufo gargarizans; assembly: GCF_014858855.1. NCBI lineage: Eukaryota > Metazoa > Chordata > Amphibia > Anura > Bufonidae > Bufo > Bufo gargarizans. The sequence continues at coordinate 67,296,079 of NC_058085.1, read as the reverse complement.
GTCCTCTTGCCGTCCTCTTCGGCTTGAGGTTGGCAGAGCAGTGCCTTCTGCAGAGCACGGGCCATGCTTTCATTGCGCTGGATGGCCGTCGAAAGCTTGATGTAGGACAGGTAACTACAAAGGGAAGGAATTTAGGACTGCGTATCACATTTAACAAAAGTTATACAGAAATGAAAATTCAATCACCATCAAGGTCCTATTAGTTTTACTGGAGGTGGCCTTCTCTGAAGGCTCACGTAAAACTCATCGAGAGATCCTCCTTTAGATATACTGAATGGGTGTATTAATGAGGGTATTAGGGAAGATATATGTGTAGCCAAGTTTGACACCTACAAACCATTTCCACTACAATGTAGGTTGGGAAAAGACCTTTCTAAACAGACAGCTAGAACTCCCCAGTAGTGCTGCCCTATAAAAGAGCTAGAAAACCTCCTGCACTGTAAGCAAATTGGGTCCTACAGGCCCTCTTGGTGTTTTCAGTCCATCCAAGTGCCCTGTTGAGGCAGCCCTCAGTCTGTTGACAGACATGGATGAAGCTACCCATGTCACACCCACTATGAGACCCAGCCAGGGGTGTAGCTATAGGGGCTGCAGCTGTCGCAATTGCGACAGAGCCCCTAAGCCACATTTTAAAGGAGGCTTTATTTTTGCACTGGCACACGTTATAGGGAGGCTTTATTTTTGCACTGGCACACATAGGGAGGCTTTATTTTTGCACTGGCACACATAGGGAGGCTTTATTTTTGCACTGGCACACATAGGGAGGCTTTATTTTTGCACTGGCACACATAGGGAGGCTTTATTTTTGCACTGGCACACATAGGGAGGCTTTATTTTTGCACTGGCACACATAGGGAGGCTTTATTTTTGCACTGGCACACATAGGGAGGCTTTATTTTTGCACTGGCACACATAGGGAGGCTTTATTTTTGCACTGGCACACATAGGGAGGCTTTATTTTTGCACTGGCACACATAGGGAGGCTTTATTTTTGCACTGGCACACATAGGGAGGCTTTATTTTTGCACTGGCACACATAGGGAGGCTTTATTTTTGCACTGGCACACATAGGGAGGCTTTATTTTTGCACTGGCACACATAGGGAGGCTTTATTTTTGCACTGGCACACATAGGGAGGCTTTATTTTTGCACTGGCACACATAGGGAGGCTTTATTTTTGCACTGGCACACATAGGGAGGCTTTATTTTTGCACTGGCACACATAGGGAGGCTTTATTTTTGCACTGGCACACATAGGGAGGCTTTATTTTTGCACTGGCACACATAGGGAGGCTTTATTTTTGCACTGGCACACATAGGGAGGCTTTATTTTTGCACTGGCACACATAGGGAGGCTTTATTTTTGCACTGGCACACATAGGGAGGCTTTATTTTTGCACTGGCACACATAGGGAGGCTTTATTTTTGCACTGGCACACATAGGGAGGCTTTATTTTTGCACTGGCACACATAGGGAGGCTTTATTTTTGCACTGGCACACATAGGGAGGCTTTATTTTTGCACTGGCACACATAGGGAGGCTTTATTTTTGCACTGGCACACATAGGGAGGCTTTATTTTTGCACTGGCACACATAGGGAGGCTTTATTTTTGCACTGGCACACATAGGGAGGCTTTATTTTTGCACTGGCACACATAGGGAGGCTTTATTTTTGCACTGGCACACATAGGGAGGCTTTATTTTTGCACTGGCACACATAGGGAGGCTTTATTTTTGCACTGGCACACATAGGGAGGCTTTATTTTTGCACTGGCACACATAGGGAGGCTTTATTTTTGCACTGGCACACATAGGGAGGCTTTATTTTTGCACTGGCACACATAGGGAGGCTTTATTTTTGCACTGGCACACGTATAGGGAGGCTTTATTTTTGCACTGGCACACTTATAGGGAGGCTTTATTTTTGCACTGGCACACGTTATAGGGAGGCTTTATTTTTGCACTGGCACACGTTATAGGGAGGCTTTATTTTTGCACTGGCACACGTTATAGGGAGGCTTTATTTTTGCACTGGCACACGTTATAGGGAGGCTTTATTTTTGCACTGGCACACGTTATAGGGAGGCTTTATTTTTGCACTGGCACACGTTATAGGGAGGCTTTATTTTTGCACTGGCACACGTTATAGGGAGGCTTTATTTTTGCACTGGCACACGTTATAGGGAGGCTTTATTTTTGCACTGGCACACGTTATAGGGAGGCTTTATTTTTGCACTGGCACACGTTATAGGGAGGCTTTATTTTTGCACTGGCACACGTTATAGGGAGGCTTTATTTTTGCACTGGCACACGTTATAGGGAGGCTTTATTTTTGCACTGGCACACGTTATAGGGAGGCTTTATTTTTGCACTGGCACACGTTATAGGGAGGCTTTATTTTTGCACTGGCACACGTTATAGGGAGGCTTTATTTTTGCACTGGCACACGTTATAGGGAGGCTTTATTTTTGCACTGGCACACGTTATAGGGAGGCTTTATTTTTGCACTGGCACACGTTATAGGGAGGCTTTATTTTTGCACTGGCACACGTTATAGGGAGGCTTTATTTTTGCACTGGCACACGTTATAGGGAGGCTTTATTTTTGCACTGGCACACGTTATAGGGAGGCTTTATTTTTGCACTGGCACACGTTATAGGGAGGCTTTATTTTTGCACTGGCACACGTTATAGGGAGGCTTTATTTTTGCACTGGCACACGTTATAGGGAGGCTTTATTTTTGCACTGGCACACGTTATAGGGAGGCTTTATTTTTGCACTGGCACACGTTATAGGGAGGCTTTATTTTTGCACTGGCACACGTTATAGGGAGGCTTTATTTTTGCACTGGCACACGTTATAGGGAGGCTTTATTTTTGCACTGGCACACGTTATAGGGAGGCTTTATTTTTGCACTGGCACACGTTATAGGGAGGCTTTATTTTTGCACTGGCACACGTTATAGGGAGGCTTTATTTTTGCACTGGCACACGTTATAGGGAGGCTTTATTTTTGCACTGGCACACGTTATAGGGAGGCTTTATTTTTGCACTGGCACACGTTATAGGGAGGCTTTATTTTTGCACTGGCACACGTTATAGGGAGGCTTTATTTTTGCACTGGCACACGTTATAGGGAAGCTTTATTTTTGCACTGGCACACGTTATAGGGAGGCTTTATTTTTGCACTGGCACACGTTATAGGGAGGCTTTATTTTTGCACTGGCACACGTTATAGGGAGGCTTTATTTTTGCACTGGCACACATAGGGAGGCTTTATTTTTGCACTGGCACACATAGGGAGGCTTTATTTTTGCACTGGCACACGTTATAGGGAGGCTTTATTTTTGCACTGGCACACGTTATAGGGAGGCTTTATTTTGCACTGGCACACGTTATAGGGAGGCTTTATTTTGCACTGGCACATGTTATAGGGAGGCTTTATTTTGCACTGGCACATGTTATAATAGTATTTTTTCATTTGGCACACATTATAAGGGTGTATTTATGTACTAGCACACAATAGGGGGCATATTTCTACTGGCACACATAAGGAGAATTATTACTACTGGGGGACTACAGGGAATATGATTATTAGTATGGGCACAATGGGGGCATTATTACTATTGCACTGTTAACACTAAGTGCACTCTGACAGATATTTATTACTATTGGTGGGACTTTGGGGAACAATATTAGTGTGGGGGCACCCTGGCACAGTATCAGATTAACAATAATTTTTGGGGGACATTATGTTTACACTATTAGTGTCAGTGACAATATTAGCTGGGCGCAGTTATTTTTTAGGGCACTGTGTGCTAATAGTCATTGAAGGGGGCACTATCTCTGTGTACAAGTGTTTTCAGCAATATGGACAACACATTAGTAAGTGCCTTGTATTAACTTCAGAAATCCTATAGTGCATGACAATCTCTAACAAAGATGGAACCAGCCCTGGACCTCACATGGATCCATAATTGATCTGCTAGATTTATATCAGACTGGCAACTCAGGGAGTGTGTCCTTTCTGCTGAGGTTCAGGGGACATATTCTCTGCAGCAGCTCTTTCCCCATCACAACTCAGGAGGCAGCTTAATGATGGAACTGAGCATAGGTCCCCAGTGGACAAAAATGAGAAATAGGGCCAACACAAAATGTTTTTTTACATGCAATTACAGAAGTATTCAGATCCAGGTGCTGGTTTGAAACGTGCAGAATATTTTTCATGGGACAACCCCTTAAAATTTGAGTCCACTACAATCTGATATTATCTAGAGTGAAGCTGTGCAGTGGGGGGCTAGCAGTACACATGGAAGGTGATAACAGAATATATATGCTACAGGTGTCCTCTAGCTGCATCTCCTATGAACACATGCATACTGTCCTGTCCGATCTGACATAGGTCGTGGTGAGAAGTAGCTGCTTGGGATGAGCAAACTTGTGTTTAACAAGTTCAGGGTTCAGGTTATCCAACGTGCAGCTTCTAGGGAGGAGCCAACTTTTGTTTTACAAGTTTGAGTTCAGGGTTTTATAACAATTCCGTAATGGATTCCGCTTCCACGGACCATAACTGAATTATATGACTGCATGCACCAAGGAAGCCTGTAAGAGGCATTCCGTCATTATAGAAGTCTATGCTGGCCATAGGCTTCTATTATGACGGAATGCCTCTTATAGGCTTCCGTGGTGCATGCAGTCATAGAATTCAGTTATGGTCCGTGGAAGCGGAATCCATTACGGAATTGTTATAAAACCCTGAACTCAAACTTGTAAAACAAAAGTTGGCTCCTCCCTAGAAGCTGCACGTTGGGCAGGACAATTGACAAGGCAACCATCTGACGAGTGAGTATTGTGTACCAATCCCATTAATTAGAACAGGACCCAAGCATGATACTCCCTGGCAGCTGTGCCACCCAGAGCACAGTTGCATCTTACATCTCTGTATGCCTCTCACCTTTTAATTGCTACTGTAGTGCCCACCATCACTCACTCAGCAGCCTCCACAATTCTCCTCCGTACAGGCAACGCCCATAAGAAAGCACAGCTACCTTAGCTCAATCTGATAACCATGCAATGGCCAGCACACTCTTACCTGTGCAGGTACTGCAGATTGGACACTTTGCCCATCTCTCCATCCACCACAGCATCTCTCTGCCTCTGAAAGCACAGCGTGTGGCAATATGTTAGAAGAAACAAGACTGATGTTAAAAGCCACGCATGGGTCCTTAGATGACAGGCATGCACAGTACCTGTTCTATTTTCAGTTCCTCCCGCACACTCTGGATGGCATCTCTACATTCGCTCAGCACAGACTCAAACAACCGTTCTTTAGCCTCCTCGTCTTCAGCCTGGAGAAGAAGACAAAATCTCTTGAAAAAGGCTAGTAGATAGCCGAAACGTTGCATCTTTTTATGGAACGTGGCAGACCAGGGATGGCCAACCTGAGGCTCTCCAGCTGTTGCAAAACTACATCTCTCAGCATGCCCAAACTGCCTGCAGCAGGGCATGGTGAGAGTTGTAGTTTTACAACAGCTGGAGGGCGCAGGTTGGCCATCCCTGGCACAGAACAATAAAGACTTTTTTTTAGATGCTTTCCCCAAGGAAAAACAGACAAGTTATCGTTGTGTATTGGTCATTAATCTTCCCTGGTGGAAAGCCTGTGTTGTTTCCTACAACAAAGACATCATGTAAGTATGTTGGCCGTTTCGAGGATCAGAACCGTTGCCCGTCATGTTTCCGTATGATCCTGCCAGGGGACTCAAATATGCAATGTAAATCAACTGTGTACTCGGGCTATATACGAGCATGCATGGTGTTCTGAGGAGAAGAGGATGGGGCAATGACTACCAGGTTTTTAGCCACTTCATGGTAATATCCAGCAGCTCCTCAGGGGTCCTGCTTCTCCTGTGTCTTACAGGTAATGCTCCCTGAGAAAAGTATGTAAATTAGAGCTCTTCCAGAAGGAAAACAATTCTCTAGCGTCACCTACCGGTTGCTACCGTGTGAGTCAACTTCCAACCGCTGGCTATAGCCGGCTGAAAGAGCATATAGAATAATCCCGATTAAAAAAAAAAGTTACAATTCCCTTTGCATCACCAATGTTTTCCCCTTCGATATAGGCATAGGTTGGCAAACAACTGGTTAATGATATATTAAGGCCAGCCTGAAAAATATCTTGTTTTTCTGTTTAGTCTGCAGGGTCTATTAGATAGTGACTTGATGTTCTTCTTAAGTAGGACATATCTGTTTTTAATAAATTAATGGCTCCTCAAGTTTTATTCTCCACTGACTTGTTGAACATATTTAGAATCCCGGCGATATTCAGATGGAACATCAAATGCGCCTCATCCGAGATGCAGTCTTAAGCAACCGCACTTAATGGAGGAGGGGATGATTCGGTTGAAAAGGGGGGGGGGGGGGAATGATTCGGTAGAAGAAAATCATATTCCAGAGGCTGCTTCATACCGTAATGCTCAAGCAGTATACTAAATAGACAAGTCTTTGGATAAAACAAATCGATTTTATTTGAAGAGGACCGATCACCATTTTTTTTTAAAATGGGTATGGAAAAATAACATTTCTAAATAAAAATAATTAATATGACACGTGCCCTGCATGCAAATAGTCCCTCTCACCTTCCCAGTTCACCTCACACGACCGAGTTTTCCGTCATCTTTGTGTTCATGAAAAATAGCAGCGTTCTTCATTGTGCGTTTTTCACGCAGCCCCGGCTCCAGCAAAATGAATGGAGCTTGTGTGAAAAACGGAAGGCATCCAGATGCAGTTTTTTTTTCCCCGCTGATGGTTGCCAGGAGTGTTAATGTTATTTTTTTTTGACTTGTCTGAAAAATGTATGCAAACCAGATAGTCGGGAAGGAAAAAAATGCACACACTGAACGCAATCGCAGACAAAACTGATTGAACTTGTGTGCAAAACCATTAGTTTTTCTCTGAACAGATCCTGACACATTGTATATAGCTTGTATGAAAGAGGCCTTAGGGTGGCTTAAAGGGAGTCTGTCACCACATTTGACCATATTAGACAGATCCTATAGCGTTATATGTGCCACCCAGCAGTTAAAAACGGTACCTTTGTTGCATATAACCGAGTCTTCTTTCTGCCAAAAATGAACTTTGAAGATTGTGTAAACGAGCCCTCTCAAGTGCCCAGGGCGGTGTCTCAATCTTTCGAGCCCAAGACCGGACCTCCCTAACGGCTCATAACCCTGCCCTCCTTGTGCCTGTGCCCGCCCGTTTACTCCCCTCCCCTCGCCTTTTCCATTGCGGCTGCGCGGACAAATTCGTAGCCGGCGCATTCGCAGTAGGTATTGCGATGCCCTGCCAGGACCGGGCATCGCATTGCGCATGCGCCAGCTACGAGACTCGTAGCTGGCGCATGCGCAATGCGATGCCCAGTCCTGGCAGGGCATCGCAATACCTACTGCGCATGCGCCGGCTACAAATTTGTCCGCGCAGCCGCAATGGAAAAGGCGAGGGGAGGGGAGTAAACGGGCGGGCACAGGCACAAGGAGGGCAGGGTTATGAGCCGTTAGGGAGGTCCGGTCTTGGGCTCGAAAGATTGAGACACCGCCCTGGGCACTTGAGAGGGCTCGTTTACACAATCTTCAAAGTTCATTTTTGGCAGAAAGAAGACTCGGTTATATGCAACAAAGGTACCGTTTTTAACTGCTGGGTGGCACATATAACGCTATAGGATCTGTCCATTATGGTCAAATGTGGTGACAGACTCCCTTTAACACAGGCTTTTTTGTGGTGTTATTCTGCATTTTTGCTTTTTTAGTGGCACTTTAGGGTGATTTTTTTGGGGGGTGGGGGACAAGTGTTATTGGTTAAAAAAAAAAAACACCTGTGAAAATTTGTGTTTGAACAAGCCCTTATAGATCCTGGATAACCCCTTTAATGGAGTGTCTCAGTCCACAGGACACTCTTCTATCGTCAGATGAGCCGGGCAGTAAACATTCACCTGTGGCTTTATATATAGGCGTGTGATATAGCCGATACACATTTATGCTTTCAACTACAAAAATATCCTCAATCCAAAGGGAGGGGAGGGGGGGGGGGAATTATCGCTGGAGTGGGTTTGCGCCTTCCTCCAATGTATGCACTTTTACGCAGAACAGAGAGAAAGGTTTTAATTCATGTAAGTGTGACCATCCGAGAGCGGCTCACATTCCTCAGTTAATGGATGAAGCTGAAAGCATTTCTACACAAATCCTACTATCTCCTTTATTTTTATTCTGCTAGGTGACCATGGAAAGGTCAGTAAACAAGGCAGGGTCCACTATTCAACAACCACGAGCAGCTAAGTAGCGACTTCCAGATTCACACAAGACTATTTACAGTTGCAAGAAAAAGTATGTGAACCCTTTTCATCTAAGTCACTACACTAGACAATCACAGTCTGCTTAAACTAACACCCAAAATGAAACGCTACCATGTTTTTATTGAACACACCATGTAAACATTCACAGTGCAGGTGGAAGAAGTATGTGAACCCCTAGACTAATGACATATCCAAGAGCTAATTGGAGTGAGGTGTCGGCCAACTGGAGTCCAATCAATGAGATGAGATTGGAGGTGTTGGTTACAGCTGCCCTATAAGAAAAAACACACCAGTTCTGGGTTTGCTTGTCACAAGAAGCATTGCATGATGTGAATGATGCCGCGCACAAAAGAGCTCTCAGAAGACCTACGATTAAGAATTGTTAGAAAGGGTTATAAAAGTATCTCCATAAGCCTTGCTGCTCATCAGTCCACGTAAGACAAATTGTCTATAATTGGAGAAAGTTCAGCACTGCTGCTACTCTCTCTAGGAGTGGCTGTCCTGTAAAAAATGACTGCAAGAGCACAGCGCAGACTGCTCAACGAGGTGAAGAAGAATCCTAGAGTGTCAGCTAAAGACTTACAAAAGACTCTGGCATATGCCAACATCCCTGTTAGCGAATCTACGATACTTAAAACAATAAACAAGAATGGATTTCATGGGAGGATACCATAGAGGAAGCCACTGCCCACCAAAAAACACATTGCTGCACGTTTACAGTTTGCACAAGAGCACCTGGATGTTCCACAGCAGTACTGGCAAAATATTCTGTGGACAGATGAAACCAAAGTCGAGTTGTTTGCAAGAAACACACAACATTATGTGTGGAGAAAAAGAGGCACAGCACACCAACATCAAAACCTCATCCCCATTGCGAAGTATGGTGGTGGGGGCATCTGGGTTTGGGGCTGCTTTACTGCGTCAGGGCCTGGACGGATTGCCATCATAGAAGGAAAAATGAATTCCCAAGTTTATCAAGACATTTTTGCAGGAGAACTTAAGGCAATCTGTCCACCAGCTGAAGCTCAACAGAAGATGGGTGTTGCAACAGGACACCGACCCAAAGCATAGAAGTAAATCAACAACAAGGAGGTTCAACCAGTTCACATACGTTTTTCCACCTGCACTGTGAATGTTTACATGGTGTGTTCAATAAAAACATGGTAACATTTAATTCTGTGTGTTTTATTAGTTTAAAGGGACACTGACAGGCCCAATAACCATAATTAGCTGTACATATCCATGCACAGGTCTTCTAATGTGCATTAAAAACATATAGGTATCCCCCCTGTCCACATTATGAATACAGTTAACTCACGTTTTATAACCTGAACCAATCGCTGTTCTTTCTGCCCAAGGGGCGGGCTTTCAGCTTCTCTTGCGCCCAGCCAGCATCAGCCCAACCGCCGTTTTTAAAGCGCCGCCCAGCTCATCAATATTCACTTAGCTGGGCGGCTTCTGCAGTCCCCGACCTTCCGAGATCCGGCGCATGCCCAATAGAAAGCTATGGGCATCGGACTCGCTTTTAGCTTCTGCGCATGTGCCCGGCACCCCTGTATTCATAATGTGGACAGGGGGGATACTTATGTTTTTAATGCACATTAGAAGACCTGTGCATTGATATGTACAGGTAATTATGGTTATTGGGCCTGTCAGTGTCCCTTTAAGCAGACTGCTATTGTCTATTGTTGTGACTTAGATGAAGATCAGATCACATTTTATGACCAATTTGTGTAGTAATCCATATCATTCCAAAGGGTTCACATACTTTTTCTTGCAACTGTATGTAACAGGGCGAGAGTCTTCAATGACACTATATTCTGAAGGCTGCATTGTAGTGACTGCTGTATACACTACTCACATAACGTTAGGGATATTTGGCTTGTAGGTGAAATTTCAGGATGAACCTAAAATGCACTCTAACCTTTATAGGTGAACTTAATGTGACCTTCTCTAAATTTTTGAATGCACATGTCCAACTGTTCAATGTCTCAGTACTTTTTGCACAACTTCTGTTCTCTAACAAGCTTAACGGCAAAATTCACAACATGTGTTTGATCCAATAAATTTCCTGGTTCAATTCAAATTGGTGTTTCAACACTCCTCCTCATCATGCTGTTCACATTTTGTCATAATGAGACCAAGACGCCACCTAACAATCAGACGGAAGTGGCCTCTGAGCTTAGTGTCAGTGTCACCAGCAGGTTGTAACAGAGAAACAAAAAAGGCATAGAAAAGGACGTCCTTTGACCACATCCCACACTGATGACCGCTTCATTGTGAACCATGCCACACAACTCCAGGCATGCACATTTAAGGGAGGCAAGAGGCACCCAAGTGTGACATCAGACCATTCGAAACAGTTATCAGCAGCGTGGTCTGTGTGCTAGACTACTTGTAAGGGTACCTGACCATAGGCGCCATTGTCTTGCATGGGAAAATGTATCTCAGCTTGTTAAGATGGAGTGATCCAGCTGGTAGACGATCATAAGGCGCATTACAACAAAGTTTATTATGGAGAACGCGTTTCGGGGTCTCGACGGCCCCTTTATCAAGTCTACAAGGAACATAGATAATAGGAAAAGTACAACAGAAAATAAATAGATATATATGTACATTTGAAAGTCGTATACGGAATTTGATATAGATATACATATATATGTACGTTTAAAAGTCATATATGGAATTTAATATATAGTTATACATTTGCATGAATAAATAAATATGAAACCTTGGAATTTTTACAGAGTATTTGAATTTTTTATTTATGTATTTTAATTATAATCTACTTATCTATTTATGGATGTATATAGGGACTTCGTTTTCTTTTTATATATATCTGTTCTTACAATTATTGATGTACTCGCCCACTCAATGGAGTGTTTTTCCCCTGTTTTATTGATATTTATTTATGCACATATATAACTATATATTAAATTCCATATATGACTTAAACGTATATATGTATATATCCATTTATATCAAATTCCATATAAGACTTTCAAACGTACATATATATTTATTTTCTATTGTACTTTTCCTATTATCTATGTTCCTTGTAGACTTGATAAAGGGGCCGTCGAGACCCCAAAACGAGTTGTCTCATAATAAACTTTGTTGTATCCTGTACCGGGTTGTGGTAATGCGCCTTATGATCATCTACCAGCTGGATCACTCCATTGTGACAAGCTGAGATACGTTTTACTATATATACCCGAGTGGCGACCTGGCCTTCACCCAAGGGGTCTTTTGACGCATCTGCCAGCACAGACCTGCGACTTTTATACCTCACAGCCTACCTGCAAAACGGTTGCATTTAACTTCAGTGCAACCAAAACAGGCAAGTCCATCGTATCCACCAGCTCTTTGAAGGAAGCTGTTGTACCTCGATTTACTTACCCTATGAGCGCCTCTCTCACCCTTTGGCCGTTACCTTATTGTCTTGCATGGACCAGGGAGCATCTACGCTGGACGAGGGACCAGTGGGCCTCAGTGCTGTTCACTAATGAAAGTCAATTCACGCTGAGCAGAAATTATGGGTGACAGATGTTGGGGACATCAAGAAAAGCGATAGGCATCAGCCACTGCTGTCACCAGACGAGCCTTTAGTGGTGGTGTTACAGTGTGGGCAGGTGTGTCTAGTCAATACAGAACTGCCCTACACTTTGTGAATGCTACAGTGACAAGCCCATACTACTTGTATATCATTAATCCAGTCATTGTGCCTCTGCATGAACCACACAGTAACTCTGTACCCCAGAATCTTAATGACCTTAATGCCGCCCTTCAAGAAGAGTGGGATGCCATGCCTTAGACAATAAGTCGACTTGTGAACAGCATGAGAGATCATTGTCAAGCCATAACTGATGCTCAAGGCCACATGACAAGTTATTGAGACTGACATTTTTTGTGGGGGTATACCCACCATAGTTGTTCACTTTTGTTTCAGTAAATTATTTTAGATGAAGAAATCATCATTGCTTGCTTCTACTTAAATGCCCTACTTTTATGATATAATACCACTAGAGAGCCAACTTTTTACATTTTTAAATACATCCGAAATTGATAACCCCAAACATAATGTATGCTTGTACCCATCCATGGTTCCTTACCATCTGTTATTCACTTTGCTATATGAATCGCTAATCCAAGACGACAATCAGACTGATGCTGTAACATACTTTAATTGCAATGTCAAAAAACAATAAAAACTATTGGTTCTTAATTACACCTGAAAGCCAAATATCCCTGTCTGACTGCTTTGTGAGTAGTGTATATGTAGACTGCCCAAGGATATTAGAGGACTGTGGGAGTCATTGCATAACTGGAGATTAATAACCGATGTTGGAACTTCCCGCTCACAAGACGCTGGTAGGACAGGATGCAAACCTTTTAAAATGACCAAAAACATCACATTTGCTGGATGTCTCACAAAGGCAAACCATTAGTGAACAGAGTCAGAACAGTTACTATTCGAGTACATTCACATCACTGAATAACCACTTCAGGTAATCCGGCAGTCTGCTCCAGCAGACTACCAGAGTTACTGTATCTCGCATAGCCGCAAACCATCAGATCCTCATTGCCAATAATGTGTTCCGATGGCCTACTGGTATAGATGCCGGCTTTCTGCCAGATAAATATCTTTGTGCAGTTACTGTGCAGATTGCATGCAGCTTTTCTGCACCGTGTGCAGCCACCCTTTATCAGCCTGTAGCCACTTTACATTCCATTGGTTGTGCGCTCCTAACTAACCTGTCTGTCCCATGCAAATATAAAGCTGTAGCCTGCTCTGCCTGCATTTATTGGAGGCCATTTGGCACCAGGAGAGGTATAATACAGTGTGGGCTCAGCATGCATGTGGAACCTGTATTTCCTGAACTTAATGGAGGCCGGTACAGCACCAGTGGAGGTAGTATTTAGTGTAGGTTCCTGTCCTAAGGAGATCGCCTTGACGCTGGCGGACAGGCACAAATTTTGTACAAAACATATTTGCCAAGAATCTCACATTTATAACGTAGCATTAGTACATTTTCTAGTATGTACTTTATTATTTGGTGTTTGCAGAGTGTTGCTGCATTGTGTATTTTTTAGCTTTAGCCAATTTACACTGCCTTCAGATAGGTGCCAGATTCCTTTACACTACAAGAAGAGCTTCCACTTAAGGGGATTCCCCTCACTTAAAGCCTAAACCGCCTATATATTAGCAATTTTTTACTGCAGTGGGTAATTTTTGCAAGAGTGAAAACATGTATGCAAATTAGCTCATATCAAGTAAGGCACAGACCCACCTGGCAGATAGTTATTTTCCATAATTTTTTTTTCCATGGAGCACTGCCTCCATAAAGAGTACATTTCTCCAAACAATTAAATGCACTCTGCAGGCAGCATGGTATAGAGCAGAGAGAAAGTTAATACAAGGCACTTACTAATGTATTGCGATTGTCCATATTGCCTCCTTTGCTAGCTGGATTCATTTTTCCATCACAGTATACACGTCTCGTTTCCATGGTTACAACCAGCCTGCAATCCAGCAGTGGTGGTCATGCTTGCACTCCATAGGAAAAAGTGGCAGCCTCTCCGGTGGCCAGGACTGCGGGGGAGTGCATAGGCACGCATGCACAGCAGCTCCCGTCCAGGCCCCCACATATTTATCGCAGGCCACCACTGCAGAACAGATAATTGATAAGTGCTTACCTGGCAGATGCCGCACTTCCCCCTCCAGTTCTTCTGGCTGGGTTCTATTTACCCAGCAACACCACATGACCGCTGCAGATATTCACAGCCCTCTTCAGTGCAAGGCTGAGGCCAGTGATTGGCTGCAGTGGTCACATGCTGTTCACATGACGTCACCACTGCAGCCGGATAAATACAGCCCAGCAGGAATAACTGGAGCGGCAGTGCAGGTTCTGCCAGATAAGTACTTATCAGTTCTTTATGGCAGGCTGATCCTGATGGTTGTCTTTAAAATGAATCTGTCACCAGGAAACTCACTGTAAGGGTCTACTCACATGCCCACAATTCTGTTTCGCATTTTGTGGAACGGAATTGCAGAGCCATTCATTTCTATGGGGATGCACGATGTGCTGCCGGATCCGGAAATGCAGACCTGCACTTCCGTGTCCGCATTTCCGTTCCCGAAAAAACGGAAATTGCCGATGGCCGGAATTTTAAGATTACACTTACCGGTAATCACTTTTCCATAAGCCCATGACAGCACCCTTGAGAGACCGCCTCCATCCAGGACAGGAAACAGGAACTTTCGTGGAGAGCTCATAAGGAGGAGCATGGCCCCGAGACCACCAGTTAATCGCAAGAACTTGTCCTAGACCACACTTTTTTTTTTTTGTGTATATATATATATATATATATATATATATATATATATATATATATATATATATATATATATATATATATATATATATATATATATATATATCTTTTTTTTTTATTTATTTTTTTTATATGTATATCAGGGTGGGAATAAACCCGGGTGCTGTCATGGGCTTATGGAAAAGTGATTACCGGTAAGTGTAATCTTAAATTTCCCTTTCGCCCATGACAGCACCCTTGAGAGACGACTAGAATAGAAATCCCTTTATTTCTTAGGGTGGGACTACCGCCTGGAGGACTTTCCTACCGAAGGCTAGCTGTTCTCTATTGCCTAGGTCCAATCTGTAGTGACGGAAGAAGGTGCCAGGCGACTGCCATGTGGCTGCTCTACAAATTTGTTCTAAGGTAGCGTCAGCCCTTTCTGCCCAAGTTGTGGAGACTGATCTTGTAGAATGAGCACCAAAGCCCCCCGGGGGAGCCTTTCCAGCTGAAGAATAGGCCAAATTAATGGCTCTCACGATCCATCTGGAAAGGGTTTTAGAAGAGGCTGGGAGGCCCTTATTTTTCCCACTAAACTGAATGAAGAGTTTTGAGGTTTTCCTCCACTGACTAGTAACCTCCAGATAATGAGATAGGCATCTTTTTACATCTAAACAGTGCAGTTTTTCCTCTTTTTCATTTCTCGGATCTTGGCACAGGGAAGGAAGGATAATGTCCTGCGTTCTATGAAACATAGAAACCACTTTCGGTAAGAAGGAAGGGTCTGGTTTAATGAGAACCCTATCATCTAAGATGTTAGTGTAAGGAGGCGAGGTAGAGAAGGCTGAAATCTCACCAACCCTCCTTGCTGAGGTAATTGCCACAAGAAACGCTGTTTTGAAAGACAAGATCTTTATAGGTAACTGTTTAAGTGGCTCAAAGGGAGGTTCTGTGAGGCTAGTGAGGACCAAGTTGAGGTCCCAGGGGGGAATTGAAGGTCCAGGTATAGGCCTAAGCCTGCTGATGGCTTTAAAGAATCTTCGGACCCACGGGTGGCCAGCGATGGGAGAATCAAAGAACGCACTCAAAGCGGATACCTGTACTTTAAGAGTACTTGGCCTCAAATTTTTTTCATGTCCAGCTTGCAAAAAATCTAAAATCCTACACATAGGTGGGGGATTTAAAGGATTCACTGGATCCTTGGCAAACTTCTGGAAGGTGTTCCAAATCCTGAGATAAATAGAGGAGGTGACATCCTTTCTGCAGGATAGTAAAGTGGAAACTACGCTCTTGGAGAGTCCTCTACTTTCTAGGATTTCCCCCTCAAGAGCCATGCTGTTAGGTGTAACTGCTTCACACTCGGATGATTGACTGGTCCTTGGGATAGAAGATCTTGCCACTCCGGGAGAATCCAAGGGTCCGTCAAGGATAGCTTCCTCAACCAGGTGAACCAGGTTCTTCTGGGCCAGAAAGGAGCAATTAAGATCACTGTTGTTCTTTCTTGTCTCAGCTTCTGTAAGAATCTTGGAAGAAGTCTTAATGGAGGAAAGGCGTAGAGGAGCTGGTTCGGCCAGGGAAGGGAGAAGGCATCTATCCCTGTTGGTGAATCTCTCGCGCTGAGGGAGAAGAAACGATGACACTTTCTGTTTTCTCTGGTGGCAAACAAATCCAGATGAGGACGACCCCAAAGTCGAATTATTTGATCGAACACCATTTGGTTCAGACACCATTCCCCCTGGTCTAGTGTATTTCGACTTAAGAAATCTGCCACCTTGTTTTCTGTACCTTTTAGATGTATTGCCATAAGGGACGGCACAGAAGGAATTATAAGGGAAAAGATATCCGTTGTTAACTGCATAAGATTTTCTGATCTGGTTCCTCCTTGTTTGTTCAGATAGGAGACCACTGTGGCGTTGTCTGAAAAAACTTTTATAGATTTTCCCTGTAGTAAAGGAAGAAACTCTTTTAAGGCGAAAAAGACCGCCCTCAGTTCCCTCATGTTTTGGGAGTCTAGACTCTGCTCTCTTTCCCAAACACCTTGTCTTAAGTACCCTTGGCAACAGGCCCCCCAACCGGAAGGACTTGCGTCGGTGGTAAGGGTAACAAAGTCTTGTTGGAACCAAGGGAGCCCCTGGGACAGGTTTACGGGGTTCAGCCACCAGTGAAGGGACTGGATCACTTGGGGGGTGAGTGTGAAAGGTGTATCTAATGGGCGGAGGGAGCCCTGCCACTCCTTCAGAATTTGCCACTGTAGGGGTCTGGAGTGAAGATGGCTCCAACTGACCGCTGGTATAGTGGAGGTCATTCTGCCCAAGACCGCCATTGCTTGTCTGATAGTAGGGTTCTCTGCCGATATCAGGGACTGAACCTGTTGTATTAATCTCTGAATCTTGTCCTGGGGTAGAATACAGAGTAGTTTCTTTGAGTCCAGTATCATCCCTAAAAAGATACAAACTTGGGAAGGTATTAAATGGGATTTTTCTCCGTTTATTTGCCAGCCGAGGTCTTCTAGGATCTGCACTACTTTTTTGAGGTGTGCTTCTAGAATGGATTTTGACTCTGCTACCACCAGGAGATCGTCTAGGTAAGGAATTAGTAAAATGTCTTTTTCCCTTACATGAGCCATGACTTCTGCCATGACTTTCGTGAAAAGTCTGGGAGCTTGAGAAATCCCAAAGGGAAGGGCTGTGTATTGTAAGTGCTGGATGTGACCTCCTATAGAAACCGCGACTCTGAGGAATTTTTGACAGTCTAGCCGAATGGGAATGTGGTAGTACGCATCTCTTACGTCTATCGTAGCCATGAAGCAGCCCCTGAATAGATGTTTTATGACTGATTGGATCGACTCCATTCTGAATTTTTTGTAAGAGAGGAATTGATTTAAATCCTTTAGATTTATAATAGTTCTGAATGTTCCATCCGGTTTGGGGACCAGAAAAAGGGAGGAGTAAAAACCCTCGCCCTTCTCTGCCTCCGGCACAGGAATTAGAACATTTTTCCGAAGTAGGGATGCAATCTCTTGTTGTAAGGCTAGATTTTTCCCCGGGTTTCCTAGAAAATTCGTGATTTTGAATCTGTCCGGTGGGCGGGAGACAAACTCTAGACAAAACCCTTCCTTTATAACGCCTAAAATCCAGGGACTTGAGGAGATTTTTTCCCAGGCGTAGAGGAAGAGAGAAAGTCTGCCCCCCACGGGAGAGAAACAGTCATTGCTGTGATGGTTTAGAGGTTGAGGAGGATTGGGAACTGAAGAGAAACCCCTTGCTTTTCCTATTCTTGTTGTCAGCTCTGAAGTCTTTCCTCTGCCCCCTAAAAAAATCCTTCTTGTTTTTGCGAAAAAACCGTTGTTTTTTCGGGGGTCTGGAGACAGGGAATCCTTTTTTATTGTCCGAGGCTTTATCCAAAAGGTCGTCTAAGATGGATCCAAAAAGATAATCGCCCTGACAAGGAATTGCACAAAGCTTATTTTTAGATCCCGTGTCTCCCGACCAACCTTTTAGCCAAATAGCTCGTCTGGCTGAATTTGAAAGAGCAGCTGACCTAGCATTTAATTTTAAAGCATCTGCTGATGCATCAGAAATAAAGTCTACTGCTTTAAGTAGAGTGGGGAAAACGGCTAACAATTGATCTCTCGGGGTCTTGTTCTGAATGTGAGATTCCAATTCTTCTAGCCATAATTTCAGAGACCTAGCAGTGGATGTGGCGGCAATATTTGGTTTGAATGCTTGGGCTGAGGTCTCCCAAACTTTTTTTAGGTAAACCTCTGCTCGCTTATCCATAGGGTCTTTAAGAGAACCCAAGTCCTCAAACGGAAGGGCCGATTTTTTTGAAATTTTTGCAACAGGTGCATCTAATTTAGGAGGTCTGTCCCAGTTTACTGAGTCTGCCTCGTCAAAGGGATATTTCCTTTTTACATTTTTTGGCACAAAAATTTTTTTATCGAGTCTTTTCCAGTCCTTCTGTATTAAAAACTTTATATTCTCGTTAACGGGAAATACTCTAGATTTTTTCTGCCCGAGATCACCAAACATGATATCCTGAACGGATCTTGGGTCTTTGGGTTCGTCTACTTTCATAGTCGCACGAACTGCTTTTAGTAAAGCTTCCGTATCATCGGGGGAAAAAAGTGGCCTGCCCGTGGATTCTTCATCCTGGGACGAGTCTGGGCTATCTAGGATTTCTCCCGTATCACTATCCTCTAAGGGATCTGAGTCAGATCTATTAGCCGTGCTTGATCTGGTTCCCAGGGAGGTAGAGGCTACAGCGGGAAAGCTCTTTTTGAAATCTTTCAGGGAATCCGAGACCTCCGTCTTTACCATCTCCCTAATACTCTGTAGAAGGGATGGGGACTCCTCCTCCACTAGTTTCTCAATACAACTTTGACATAGCTTTTTCAACCAAGAGGGGGCCAGTTTCTTTTTACAGACGGCACACTCCTTCCCTCTGGTCTTTGAAATTGCCTTTCTAGGGCCCTCTTTTGTAGTCTAAATGCAGGAAGAAACAAGAGGGAAAGGAGATTTAGCCTAAAAAATGAAATAAATGGTGGGGAATGATCCCCCTTACCCCACCAGGAGTACCGGTCTGATCTCATGACCCTCCTGTTGATCGGCGCGTTGGGCACTCTCCTCCTCCATACTGCTGTGGGATAGAGAGTGACTCCCCGGATCCAAGGAAATCTGGCTTCCTGTAAGGCTGGCTGGCTGGGCTGCTGCTGACCGTGCGCCTGTGGGTCCAATCTCCTCGGTCGGGTCCTGCTGGAAACCCTCTGCGGCCTAAGTAGGAGAAGGCACTTCCTACTTCCGGAACGCACGCTACGTGCGTTCCAAAAACCGGAAGTCTCTACCGAGACCCGGATCTCGCTGGGATCGCGAGATTTTGGTTCCCCCTGCGCGCGGCAAGAAGAAGGCCCCGGCCCGCCTGAGCACTGTCAGGAAGGACCGGCGTGCCGAACGCACCTCTCGGTGAGCCCGGGACTGCAGAGTATCGCCAGCGCAGCGTAAGCCAGACCCCAGCAGCAGACACCAGACTCCGGCCGGCGGCTCCTAGAGGAGACTTATGCCGGAACAGGTAACCCCACTTTAGAAAAATTCCTCCGGGGCCCTGCAGCCTAGCTTTTCTCTCCTCTTCTCCACGAACCGTCCTCTGTCTAGGACAGGAAACAGGAACTGGTGGTCTCGGGGCCATGCTCCTCCTTATGAGCTCTCCACGAAAGTTCCTGTTTCCTGTCCTGGATGGAGGCGGTCTCTCAAGGGTGCTGTCATGGGCGAAAGGGAAATTGCACATTGCCGATGGGCGTGTTTTGCGGCTCCGCAAAACACACACTGATGTGTGAATGGACCCTTAAACCAAGCACAATGTTTCATAGGACTAGCTCGGCTGAATGTAACAACACTTTTCACTTAGAGTAGTAAATGAGCAGATGAGTGCACCAAAGACAGGCCTATGCCATTCTGTGCACCACTGCTCCTCCTGTTTCCTCAGCTAGCCTGTCCTTCTTGATTGACAGGACCAGGCAAGAGGATTCTGCAGGATACAAGAACGTGGTGTGCTTTGTTTTTGATCCCATTTTTTTCCTAAAGTATACATCAAAGGGAGGCATAAAAAGTGATGTAAATCCACCATAACCTTGGTGGTATAGGGTAGTGCCTCCTTTCTTTGTGCTATGATTAATGTCTTAGTTCTTGATTTGTGCTTCTTACTCCAGTGCACTTCTGGTCAAACAGACCTCCCAGAGTGGCTGACCCTGCAGTAAAGATCATACTTACCAGGTCTCTGCTACTGGGTTCGGTGTCTTCCTCTGCCAGCCGATCAAGATCCGCCAATGGGTACTACTGCAGCAGTGACCTGCTTCCCTTGCGTAAACGTGACCAGTTGTCATGACGCAAGGGGGGCAGGTCACCACTGCGGCCCGTGATTGGCAGCAATGGTACGTGTCCGCACGGCAGAAAGAGGAAGAGTCAGTCTGGGAGCTACAGACATCAAACACAGCGGAGACCAGTTATGTATGATCTCCACTGTGTGTCAGCCACTCTTGAATAACCCCATTAAGATCGGCGCATGTACCTCCGGGATCGAAAGGGTTGGCCGTTTTGTACCTAAATTTCAGAAATGCCACACACTGGTGTGTAATCACATAAGAACCTTGCTAAATTCTCCCCATAGTACTGGAATGTGCTATTCAAATTAATGAATGCATGAACCAACTGACATGCCAGATCTGAAGATACTCTTAGGGTCCATTCACACGTCAGTATTTTGTCATCCGCATCCGTTCCGCAAATCTGCAGGAACGGAATGCAGACCCATTAATTTCAATGGCCCCGCAAAAAATGCGGACAGCACTCCATATGCTGTCCGCATCCATCGTTCCGCAAAATAGAGCTTGTCCTACTATTGTCCGCAAAATAGGTCCCACTGTAGTCAATGGGTCCGCAAAAATGGGGATGACGACATGCGGAATGCATCAATATGTCATCCACAATTGCAGATCCGTTTCCAGAAAAATGGAAAAAATATATATATTTTTTTTTTCTTTAGTACCCTAGCAACATATATTTCTTCGTTTTTTTGGGTGGAAAAACAGAGCGGATGCGGATGTACAATTGGTAAAAACTGAAGGTTTTTGTGGAAACACGGATCAGCAAAAATCAGAAAGAAAATCTGGAAAAGAAAAATAATGACATGTGAATGGACCCTAAGGCTGGGTTCACGTCACCTTGTGTCCGGCCAACTTTATGCCTGATCTGAACACAGCTTATGGCAATGACTGCCCCGTGTTCTACAGCCTCAAACTGGGCAAGTTAACGGACCTGACGAGCCGGACTGAAAAGGTTTTATTTCTTTTACAGTGTCATCCTCACCTGTGAAATTGCAGCTTCTGTATCCGACAGCCCAAGCAGGAAAATCCGCACCTTATCAATTTTGATAGGAATGGTGCGCCCTCGCCATTCCACCTCACTCATGGTAGCAGCTTGTTTTGCTCTTGTCTGTGAAATTAGAGTCTGTGGAAAAACAATCATATGTCACAAATTATTAAAATGGGGTTGACGCTCATTCACGTGGTCGTAATTGGTCTCTTAAACAGATAATGTCATTTTTAACTGCACTTTTAAAGTAACTGGGAACTCAGTCTTCAGACCAGTCTAAATCATGCGTTTCTCTATGCCACCTCTGGGCTGGACATGCAATTCCTTACACATGCTCACCGACATACAGCATAGTAACATAGTAACGTAGTTTATAAGGCTGAAAAAAAAAAAATCTGTCACTCCAGCTCAGCCTGTTAGGGTCCATTCACACATCCGTGTGTGTTTTGCAGATCCGGGGATCCGCAAAACACGGTTGAATAGGACATGTTCTAATTTTTATTTTATTTTTTTCCCGGGAACGGAATTGCGGACCCGGAAGTGCAGGTCCGCATAGAAATGAATGGGTCCGCAATTCTGTTCAGCAAAATGCGGAACATAATTGCGGATGTGTGAATAGACCCTTATCCTGCAAGCTGATCTAGAGCAAGGAAAAATAAAATAATAAAACCCTGTGAAGTAGAAGCCAATTTTCCCTCACTTTAGGCGAAAAAAATTCCTTCCCGCCCCCAATCAGAATAACTCCTGTATCAACAACCCCTCTGTAGTAACTATAACCTGTAATATTACTACAAGCACTGCAGCTAGTTACAGGGGGAAACCGCCTCTGGGGCCTCACTGAAAAGCCGATCTTAGCATGATTCCTTCTCCTGACAACTGGCAATCGGGAGAAGGAATCAAAGTCACTTCTGGAACCCATATACGGCGCTCACTGAGCACTGGGTGTAAAATGATGGTGAAGGCAGGGACAATACCAGGGCCAATGCCCTATCTATGAAGAGCCCGGCCGTCATGGACAACTAGGATCGTGCAGCGGCAAAGCTAAACAGTGATGTTCAGAAATTAAGTAATGCAATTAACTATTTTTACAACATATATACTCAGCTTGTCTAACCATCTTACAACCAACTTGTATTTCTATAAGCTACAGTCTAGATTCTGAACAACCTACTCCATTACCAGCCCCCATCTCTAAAGCTGCCCATGACCTACTAGATGCAGCACTCCCTGCTAATCCTTCTGTACTAGGTTTGCACCGGGTATCAAATTATCAATACTTTTGTACTGGTATCGATTCGATACCAGGATTTGCCTTTTACCGATACTAGGCTGCGCTACTGTATCTGTATTAAACGTTAATTATCTTCATTAGTGGCGCAGTGAGGCCCCCCCATTAAAAACATTGGTGGCGCAGTGCACCCCCCAACCTCCCCAGTATTAATCACTGGTGGCAGTGGTCACAGAGTCCCCTCCACCCTCTTCATTGGTGGTGCAGTGGCAGTTGTGATCGGAGCCCCAGCAGTGAAGTCCGAAGTCACAGGGCTCCGATCGGTTACCATGACAACCAGGACGCTACTGAAGCCCAAGCGGCCACGGCGAGCTCCCAGCTGCTGTGTGTACTATGCACAGGGCAGCAGGGAGAGAGTGAAGTCCTAGTCACCCTATGCCTAGATTGCCTCCTAATAGAGCTCTATTAGGGTGAATATGACAAGGGATGAAAAGATCTCAGGTTCTAGCCCCTAAGGGGGAAAATAGTTATTAAATAAAGTAAAAACACAACAAAATATTAGGTATAAATCACGCCCTTTACCAATTTTACATATAAAATAAACATATTACATATCGCCACGTTTGAAAAGTCCAAACTATTAAAATATTTTAAAAAATCTGTGAACGCCGTAACAGAAAAAAATTAAAACTGCGCGATTTGCCATTTTTTTGTCACCTTGTCCTCCCAAAAAAGAAGATAGGACTGTTCCATTATGGGCCGGACGTTCCATAAAATGAGCAATGCACGCGGCTTTTTTGGCGTTTTATTTTTTCGCATGGCATACTTTTTTATGGTATCGAAATCAAATAAAAATTTGGGCATTGTGACAAACCAATTCTGTACCAATCTGCTGTCTGACAGTCTTACTCCCAACTGAATAGTCCAGATGCTTTCCTCCTAAGTCCAAGGAATATCTACCTAACCAGATAGGATTGCCTCCTATCTTTTTTGCTCATTCTGACATAACCCCTCTTTACTCATTTCTTGCTTCCCTTCTATTGTCCATCTGTAGTCAATCTGTATTTCAAGTGTATGCGGAGGACACCAAAGCCCATTCCTAATCTCTGCGCTACGCTGTATCGCCATTTTCAAAGCTTTCTCAGCTTAGCATGACCAGGTCTATTTAAATGCCAAAAACATCTCACCAAAAACAGCATAACATGCCTACTGATCGGCAGCAAATAGTGTAATAATCTGCACTCAAATGAGAATATTAAATAAGCTTCCCCTGTACCTGTGTAGCAGGACATGGCAGTTGGAGAATGCAGAACGGAGGGGACACCACCTTTACAAAATCCATATGGACGGGGGCGGGTTGTCTTCATGAGACAACCCCTCTGAAAATACTAGTTAAACATATACTCATGACTTCGGCCAGGTTCATATCACTGTTTATTTCTCCGTTCTAATCAGTCAGATCAGAAAAATAAAAAACGGATCCTGTAGTTTAAGCATCCGTTACATTTTGCATTAGTTTTAGCCATTTCCGTCAGATCCATTATTTTAGACAAGGGCAAAGTCCTGCATTCCTGGGTGATCCTTCCTTCCCCCAACAAGTTCCATCAGGGGTAGGCTTGAGGGAATCGAATTCGGATTGCTCTGTTGAAAACTTGGTTTACAATACGTCCTCCATAGTACACTAAAATGTATGGGCTCTGCAGAGGCCTGGCAAATCTTGCTACAAATAACGCGAGACTTGCTTCATTTTGTGTCTATGACGTTACACTTTGTTTATGCACATAAATTACTGTTCCAAAATCCGAAGCTGAACTGCGCTTCGTTAATGAAATTTTAAAACAGTAATTTAAATAATTTATATGCGCAGGTGGACGCTAGGGAGGCTCGTTCCCATCGCGGACATGTCCTATCTTTTTGTGGAACTGATGTACGGGACAAAACCCCACAGAAGCACTCCGTAGTGCTTCCGTAGAGTTCCGTTCCGCACCATTCCGCATTTGCCGACCCATTCAAGTGAATGGGTCCGTATCCATAATGCCGAATGCCCACGGAACAGCACTCTTGTATTGCGGATACGCAAATGCGGTCCGCAATACGGCAACGGGGCGCACACTTTCGTGTGCAGGAGGCCCAAGTGGTTGACGAGAACCAACATCACAACCATTGCAGACTGGGCCTGGAAAAGAGTCCAGGCCACCTGAGAAGTCCTGGTTATTCATGAATTCCTGCTCCCCCTGCTGATGACTGACCGCCTTCTTCCTAGTTTTCTCCCTTTCTCTCTAGGAGAGAACTGCCAATCATCAGCAGATGGGTGAGAGAGCAGGAGATTATGAATAACCAGGACTCTTCTCCAGTAGATTTGACTCTTTTCCAGGCCTGTACTGCAATGATTATAATGCTGGTTCTCGGCAACCACTTACTTTTAGCTCATGAGCGACACACCGGTGACATCAGCATTTCTGTCACTATTTTATGCTGCCCTCGGTGAGATCTACATAAAGTTGATGACAGGTTCCCTTTAAGGGAGTTGTCCAACCATTACAAATCATATTGTATAGATCATAAAAAATGAACAATATTTAACATTTACATACTTAAAAGTAGGACGTTTACTAACATAATATGGTGCCACCTGGTGGTCAAGTGTACAGCAACATGCACATCCATCTACCGAGCTGAGCGCTAGTAGACATGCATGCTAAGGCCCCCCACCCCCCCACATCCAGGTCTCCGCATAGTGAACCTGTATTTACTGCAGAGCAGCCAACAGAAATTGTTTTCAGCCATTTTATTGGATCCTTTGCAGTGAAGACAAGAAAGCTATTTCTATAGGCTGCGCAGCAGCGAACAGGGGGCACACTATGCAGAGACATGGCTTTGGGAAGATTGACAGAGCATGTGTAACCAGCAGCTCTCAGCTCCACAGGTGCACACTGCTATACACTTTGGCCAGCAGGTGGTGCCAGAGCGTCTAGGTAAAATGTCGGAACTCTTCACAGGATTTCTTTTTTCAACAGCATGTAATAGGCTCCATACAATGAAAACCCCTTCAACTGGTTATATGGAAGCCTATTACTGAAAATGAATGCGACGCCTGCAGCAAGAAATTGGCTGCAGCTGTTCACCAATGACCAGAGTGACAGCTATATGAATCATTTCTAGCGCTGTATTGTGAAAGAATGGCTCACCTCCAGCTTCTCCGCCAGCAGTCCTTCCGCACCTCCACCACGCAGCCTCATTTGCATTAACTCATTCATAGCTGTCTTATCCCCTGAAAAAGGTATAGACATGATCATGCAAAGTGCACAGTTTGGTGCACTAGAAAAAAAACTGAATGTGGAGACGTGTGGCATATGGCTTGAATCAGAGGCTGTAAAACGAGTCTGAATGTATTCCGTGCCCGCTCCATCCCAGCCTACATATGAGGCCTCACCCGTCACACGCTCTGCTTACCGATGTTGTAGGCACAGTAGCGGATGTTTGGCGAGATCTCATCTACTCTTTGGTTGTAGAGCACAGCCTGCTCCTCCGTGAAAGCACTGGCCAACTTTTCGTAGATGGTCCTGCGAAAGCAGATAACACCGTAATGGTAATGAGCTGAGAGTCAATAGTTCTGCATGCAATATATAGCAATCTCCATGACACTCACTTGCACTTGTTGAATGCTTTCATGGCTTCTTGCCAATGTTGCTGCTCAAACTGAAGCATGCCATTGAGATAAGCGCTGTAGGCCTGGAGAGGGAGGAAGGAAACTTCAGACATTAAGTTTTTAGCACTCTCACTGGAAATATTTCCTATTCTACATCTGGCACAGGATGGCCTAAAGAGCGCTTAAAAGCTAAGTACACCTTTGTAATCACATTTTATGCATCATCCAAATGCATCTAAAATTGAAGACTTAAAAGGGGTTATGCCATTATTGACTTGAGTCATGATGAGTAAAATGAGTAGCTCTTTCTAACAAAGCTAGAACGAGCCCTGTACTGCACATAGGTCCCTGTTCACTGCTCCAATTGCTCTGCTAGATTAGCTTCAACCTGGCAGCCCAGGGAGCATGTCCTTTATGCTGCAGCTCTCTCCCTAACACAGCTCAAGGATGTGTCCTTTCTGCTGTAGCTCTTTCCCTGTAACTGCCACAGCTTCTAACAGAATATATGGTTGGTGGTAGTTGAAGACTTAGGGTCCATTCACACGTCTGCAACTTGGGTCCGGATCCGTTCCACAATTTTGCGGAACGGGTGAGGACCCATTCATTTTCACTGGGGCCGGAACGGATACGGACAGCACACTATGGGCTGTCCGGATCCGCTATTTTGTTCCCCCCAAAAATAGAACATGTCCTATTCTTGTCCGCAACTGCGGACAAGAAAAGGCATTTTCTATTATAGTGCCGGCGATGTGCGGTCCACAAAATGCGGAACGCACATTGCCGGTGTCAGCGTTTTGCGGATCGGCAATTTGCGGACCGCAAAACACCTACGGACGTCTGAATGGACCCTTAAACT
Source organism: Bufo gargarizans (assembly GCF_014858855.1). NCBI lineage: Eukaryota > Metazoa > Chordata > Amphibia > Anura > Bufonidae > Bufo > Bufo gargarizans. The sequence goes on along the minus strand of NC_058085.1, from coordinate 67,268,821 downwards.
GAGCGCATGCGACCAGTAAGACTGACAAAAAAAAATAATGAAAAGAACAAACAGCAGGTGGCGCTATATATATATATATATATATATATATATTTTTTTTTTTTTATTATACACACACAGTATACATTTTATTGACGCTCACTGACTATACTAACATTTTTCAATCACCATATTCTGACCCCTATAACTTTTTTTTATAATTACATATAGAGAGCTGTGGGGGCTCATTTTTTGCAGGACAATCTGTAGTTTTTGATACCATTTTGGGGTGTGTATGACTTTTTAATCACTTAATTTTTTGGGGAAGGGGAAGTGACTAAAAAGGGTGAATTGGTCATTTTTTTCCCCGTTACAGGATAAATATTTTTATATTTTAAATGGTGCAGGCATTTTCAGACGTGACGATGCTTATGTGTTTTTTAAATGTTTATTTTTATTTTCATTTGGGAGGCGATTTAAATTTTTATATTTTTTTTTTCTTTAACTTTAGGTCTCCAACACGCAATCATTAGATTGCCATTTATATTACACACTTTATCCGTTACAGAATATAACAATCAGCACATGCCAATGCACTGCTGCCACCTGCATTGGTATATACCAGTAATAGGCCTAGAAGCCTCATACAGGCTCTGTCTTATTACTTCTAGGAACGCCTTTCTCCGTGAGGGGGATTTTTTAACTATCAGATGCCGTGGTCACAGTTCATACAGCATCTGAGGGGTAAATGTCTACGATCTGCATTACTGGTGTAGGAAACACAGCACTGTTATTGGTGTGGGAAACACATCCTATGTGTTGGCCACGTCTCCCCAGAACTGAATGCATCATAGTGATTTATGATGCAGTGAGTTCCTATCTGGTTGCAGGTCTGTTGTACTGTACTCACACTATGAGGTATGCTACATGATGATGCTAATGAAGTACAACAGACCTGTGATCAGATACTCACTGTATTATAAATCACTAATACAGTCAGTTCAAGTCAAAGTAGTCGCCGACATAATGGCCGCCTTTCCTGGACCGAGCATGGTCATGTGCATGAGCCCTTCTTAAACCTACACATCCTAAAAGGTTAACTACCTTACTGCAGCATGTGGTAGTACCTGAGCCTCCAGCTTAGTCTTCGCATCAATGCGATCACTTTCACACAGTCGCTCCAGTTCCTCCCCATGCTTTACTGCCTTTCTCAGTCGGGAGACCAAGTGAAAACGCTTGCGGGGTTCTGTATTCGCCTCCATTTTAAGCTGCATGGAATAGCTCCAAGCTCTCTCTGCATTCATCAGGATGAGAAGTAAATACCTGCAGAGAAAAAACAGCCTCATTATTAATTATTAAAGCGCCATTCATTCCATAGCGCTGTACATATGATGGGGTGCACATACATAATACAGATCATTGCACTAATCAAACAAGACGAGTTATAAACTGGTACAGAAGGAGACAGGTCCCTGCCTGTGAGGGCTTACAATCTACATGGTATGGGAGAAGGACACAGTAGGTGCGGGTGAAGTATGTCATGGCGGTATAGAGGCAGCAGGGTCACTGGTTGTAGGCTTGTCTGAAGAGGTTTCTTTTGAAGGATTCCACTGTAGGTGAGAGTCTGATATGTTGGGGTAGCGAGTTCCAGAGTATGGGTGATGCACGGGAGAAATCTTGGAGGCGATTGTGGGAAGAGGTGATAAGAGGAGAGAAGGAGGTCTTGTGAGGATCGGAGATTGTGTGTGGGGATGTATCATTACAGAAGAACTCATAATATTCAAAACTTAAAAATAATGGAACCATAAAAAAGGAAAAAAGTGATCTCTGGAATATTATGGGATCTCTGTGGTAGCTATGGGTTGGCTGGGATCACAGGTTTCTCTCCCATGGTCGTCATATATACAGCATGATGTATAAAATACATTTTATATGTGCATACGTTATATCAGAATAAAACAATAACCCCTATTTTTTTCATTACATCAGAAATAGACCTGGCAGACGTGTGTGACAAACCTGTTATCAGACAGCATGTCCGCAGCCACTTTCTTTCCAGTAAATTTGTGTCTGTTCCCCATCTTAAAATTTAGGGTTTTTCTCAGACGTTTCAAGCGTCGGGAACAGTAGCCCCTAACAAAAAGAAATATCATCCAGTCACTCACAGGTTACAGGAAAATTGCTCATATCCCACTATACAATTTAGCCGTTTTCCTAATTATTCTGCCCCTCCGTATGAGAAGACGTACGACATATGTCATACGTCGTATGACAACGATTTGGCTGTCCCCTTCTGGCTAGACATTTCACATGTAGAGGCCGTGGACAGGCAGGCTCCACTACAGCAAGTGGTGTTGTGGCTCTCAGAAGGAGGTCCTGATGAAGAAAAATTCTAACATTTTTCTCCAACAATGGGGCTGCCACCACAACCCTGAGAATGGACTTCAGCACTGATTAAATGTTGCGGCCCCTTCACTGGGGTGCACAGGCCCCCTGTTGTCCAGGAGAGCTGCAGTACAGCTCATGTGAATGAACAGGGCTGGTTGCAAGTCAATGCACAGAGAGATGGCCAAGGCACTTCCCTTAATAAAAAACGGTGAGGTAATGCTGTGGTCCCTTTATTCTCAGAATTGGTAGTAGTCGACAGTCAGACCCCCACCAATCAAAAAAGTGATGGTAATTCCTAGCTTATATGCCATCGCTTTACAAGGTGGGGGTCCTCCTTAAAAGTAACTCCATTTCAAGAAACAAATTTCATATTAACTGGGGAACAAACAGAACTCTTACCTGGTGCCCTCCTTTTCTTCTTCCCAGCTCCAGATCTGCCAATTCCTGGCTCCGTCCTCTGATGTCCAAGATGACTGCAGCACTTCTCAGACTGCCTGAAGCACACTGTAAATGTGGTAGTCCAAGACACTTCCTGCTGCCCCCAGAATGGCCAGCGCTGCTCATGTGGGATGTGCTGGCCACTCCAAGAGCAGGGCTGGACAAGCAGGAAGCGTCAGACTACTAATGCAAAGTATACATCATGTAGAAGCGGTGCGGCCATCTTGGATGGCAGAAGACGAGTCCAGGAATCGGAGGATATGCTGAGACAAAAAAAAAAAAAAAAAGAAGAAGGGAGGTCACCATGTAAGTGTTCTGCTCGTTCCCCAAAATATGAATCTTGTCTTCAACCAGAGGGCCGTTTTAAAGAGGACCTTTCATGCATTTTTATTAAGGGAGATATATACCTGTACTTGCGGGGTACCCCCTGCTGATGCTGCCACCCTGCTTGATTTTTTTTAAAAAAAATATGCCCGCCGGATTTCTCCCGCTCACTATGCTAATACTGAGCATCGGAACAGGGTGGAGGAGACTCCAGGGTTTCTCAATGGGCGTCTCCTTCTCCCTGTAGCACTGTCCAATCGCAACGCAGAGCGTCGCAGCCAGGGAGAAAAAAACTGGACAGCACTTCAGCCAGGGAGAAGCCCTGGCGTCTCCTCCACCCTGTTCCGAAGCTCAGTATTAGCATAGTGAGCAGGAGAAATCCAGCGGGCATATTTTTTTAAAAGTCAAGCAGGGTGTCAGCATCAGCAGGGGGTACCCCGCAAGTACAGGTATATATCTCCCTTAATAAAATCACACAAAAGGTCCTCTTTAAAGCGGTTTTCCGAGACTTCTATACTGATGACCTATGCTCTGAATAGGTCATCAGTATCTGATTGGCGGGAGTCGAACACCCCAGGTCCCCGCGGCGGTCATAGTAGTACCACTTTGTCTATGTCATGTGACGTCACGTTCATCGGCCATGTGGCCTAGGCGCAGCATAGCCGCTGTACAATATACGGTACTGTAGCTGGTGAGCAGAGCGAAGGCTGAGGAGCTCAAAGGAGCACCAGGATCGTCTCAAACAGCTGATCGGCTGGTGTCCTGGGTGTCAGAACCCCACCGATCAGATACTAAAAAACCTATTCAGAAGTAAGCTCGTCAGTATATAAGTCTACGAATTTACCACTTTTATATAATATCCCTGCCACACAATGCAGACGCGCTCTCACCTGTATCTCTGGAAGTCTCCGTGACGCATCCCATGCTGCTGCTGGGATTCCTTAATAATCTGTAGGACTGTAAGGCTGAGTCAAGGTAACATACAGGAAGAAACCTAGGTCTTATCTGTAAATCAGACTCCCTGTTCCTGAGGATAGATCTTGCTTCACATATAGTATAGGGGTAAATTTACGACGCAGATCTCACCCAAAATCCACATTAGGGCTCATTCAGACGGCCGAATGATGTTTTCCGCATCTGATCTGTAATTTTGAGGATTAGATGCGGTCCTATTTTCTTTCAATCCACGGCCCCGCAAAACAGATAAAACATGTCCTATACTTGTCAGTGAAAATCAGGACGTGGCCCCCATTGATGTCTACGGGTCCACAAAAATGTGGATTGCAGTCTTTTTTTTTTTTGCAGACATGCTGAACTGAACGGATCCGCATTTTTCTGACCGCAAAAAAACATATGGTCATCTGAATGAGCCCTTACATGCGGACTTTGCTGCAGATTCACTGTGGAGTCCATCACATTCCAAGTGGTCAAATATGCGGCATTTTCATGACAGAACAAGCAGGCTGTGGATCTCTACCCCAACATCTGCCGTCATGGTGGAGATGGGAGGGTGCCATACACATTAGATGGTCGACAGATCCGTCAAAATCAGCGACTAACAAATCAAATGTGTACGGCCAGCTTCTGTTCACTTTCCTGTGTCTGATTCTATCCACACAAGATTGCGTGCAGCTCCCCGTATTCCTTCTGAATTGCAGCTGAATAGTTTAAAACCAGTTTGCTTCTTAAAGGGGTTGTCTCATCTCTGACAATGGTGGCATATCGCTAGGATATGCCCCCATTGCCTTATATGTGCGGGTCCCACCTATATCTAGAACGGAGCCACGAAAGTGAAGGATAGCGCACTGTGCATGCGCAGCCGCTCTCCATTCATTTCTATGGGGCCACCGAAAATAGCCGAGCGCGGGCTCGGCTATTGCTGTCTGCCCCATAGAAATGAATGGGAGCATGGGCTGCGCATGCGCGGCACGCTCCTATTCACTTCTATGGGAGAGGCGGGGATTAGCTCTTTGTGGTGGACGGACCCCCGGGAAAGCTGGGGTCCTCCAGCCACAGCGCTCCCAGCTCCGTTCTCGATATAGGTGCGGGTCCCAGCGGTGGGACCCGCACCTATCAGACAATGGGGGCTTATCCTAGTAATATGCCCCCATTGTCTAAGATGGGAATACCCCTTTAAATCTCCACATACCGAGTGACCCTCCTGCAATTTAAATGTAATTAATTTGCCTTCTGCTTCTGGCTCTGTACAGTTGTCCGCGCTGAAGGCTGCCTGGAACAGCTGATCGGTGGAGGTGCCGGATCCCCACCAATCTGATATTAATGACCTATTCTTAGGATAGGTTATCGATATCTGTTGCCCACACAACCCCTTTAACAAGTGGACTATACCATTTCCATTGTTAAAGGGGTATGTCACTACACAGTCTGACATTGGCTGCATTGGCAGGGACACACCACCAAATGGCAACAACTAGTTGTCAATTTATTCAAACTTCTAGGAGGAATAACAGAGGAAAGACACAACACAGTTATAACAAACAACGCTCCAGAATTTCTATTTCATAAAGAATACAAGTATTTTCTACAAGTCTGGAGTTGTGACGGGTCCTCTTTAATGGTCTTCTATCAGTACACATATAGGCTACAGAGAGGTGCGCAGAAAGCACAATCACCAGCTAATGCTAGGGTAATCAACACCAAATTATAGGGACCTGCTGTCCAGGATAGCGCTGGGAAAAGCTATATTCATGGGTGACCTTGCATCAACTAAACGCTACCCAAAGTACCACGACTGCACTCCACAGTGGCACCTTACCTATAGGGTATGACCCCACAGCCGGGTTTCTGGATGTGGTTTTGGAAGCCAAAATCAGGAGTGGATCATAAAAGAAAAGAAAGTACGGATACAACTTTTTTTATTCACTCCTGGTTTTGCCTTCCAAAACTGCATCAGGAAACCTGACTTATGTCATATCTTTTAAACGGTGGGAGTCTGAGAATTGAGATGACAACTTGCGACACCAAGGGCTCATGCGCACGAACGTGTGCCAGTCGTGCCCGTACTGCGGCCCGCAGTAAGTCCACAATACACGGACACCGGCCATTTGCATCCTGCGTCACGGATGCGGACCCATTCACTCGAAAGGGTCCGCAATCTGGAAAGCCCAGTGCGGAACGGAAGCACAGAACCACTATGGAGTGCTTCCGTGTGGTTTCTGCGCCACCAATGAGAACAGAGAGGAGTAGAAGGGAGGGGCCACTGCGCCACTAATGGATATAGTTAATATGACTGAATACAAACAGCCTGCATGTGCCGGCCATATCCTATACCTGGCCTCTATTACTGCACGCTGTGATCCATCGTAATTGACCCCTCAGGTCATTGCAGCGGATCATGGCGCGCAGTAATAGGTATGGGATAAGGCCGGCAAATGCAGGCTGTTTGTATTCAGTCATATTAACTATATCCATTAGTGGTGCAACCCTCTTCTAAGTATTATATTAATTGCGCCCCTCCACGCGATTGAATCATTGGTGGCAGCTTCTGATCGGAGCCCCAGCAGTGTAATCGTGGGGCTCCGATCGGTTACCATGGCAGTCAGGACGCTCCTGAAGCCCTGGCTGCCATAGTCGGCTAACTGCTGCTGTGTGTACTATGCACAGGGCAGCAGGGACAGTGTGAAGTCCTATTTACCCTAATAGAGCTCTATCAGGGTGAATAGGACAAAGGTTCTAGCCCCTAAGGAGGCTAATAGTTATTAAATAAAAAGTAAAAAAATATATATGTTTTACCCCCCCAATATAGAATATATATTACATACCGCACATGCTTAAAATTACATCACAATATATTTTAGGCCATATCGCCCACCCCTAGGCTCAAGCACACGACCGTAGTTTTGGTGCGGGTCGGATGCAGACCCATTCATTTCAATAGGGCAGTAAAAGAGGCGGACAGCGCAACGTGTTCTGTCTGCCTCCGTGTGTCCACTCTGCGGCCTCGCAAAAAAATAAATAAGCAAACCATGTCCTATTCTTGTTCGTTTTTCCACCCCATCAGGCAGTATGCCAGGTTCAGTAGGGCTGATCGAGTAACAGATGCTCTTTAAAGGGGTGGTCCACTTTAAGCCAATTCCTGACAGCCAACCATTCAGTTACCTACTGACTTCAAGGGGCGGCTATAATACTACATGAGGCCACCCCTGCAGCACCTTCAAGTAATACCAGCGGATCCCCATTGGGGTGCAGCAGCCAGACTCCTGGCTGTCAGCTTGACATATGGGGTGGGCTCATACAGGGTCCCAGTTGGAACCCATGTTATTGTCACCCAAAAAAAGTGGAACTGGACTCCTTAGATCGTGTCCATTTAATGAGGCCCTTATTACTTCCCTTGTGATCGGTCTTCCTGGATATCATATGGCATTAGCGCCATAAGGTCTAGGGGCAGATGTGCATTACCTAGCATCAGGACCTATAGTGGCCTATAAGGCTGGCACTACAGAGGGGACAGCCTGGGGAGCAGGCCTCAGCCAGGGATGGCCCGGGTGACGGGTACATGACACTATCCCATGGCTGGGACTGACACGTCAGCCTTCAGCTCCCCGGCTCCCTGCTGCCCCCGGGTCAGTCTCACGTCCCAGCGTCAGGATACTCTCCAGCCCCACCGTGTCCCCTAGGGCCGCCGACTTCCCTCCAGCTCCCGGCCGCTCGTTCTCCTTATTCTCCTCCATCGCCGCTCCGGACTGCCGCTCCGCCGCCATCTTGCCACGGTGAAAGAGTCCCGCAGCTGGAGATAGAGCGGACGCCGCGCGCAATGAATGCTGGGAGCTTGGAGGACTGGGGGTGGAGTCAGTGGGGGCGGCGGCTGTAGTCTTCTAGGTGTGAAGGCTCAGGGCTGAGCTCCTCCTGTTCTCTCAGGATAGGTCTACAGTGTGGTGGAGAGTTATCAAAACTGACGTAAAGGAGAATAGTTATGCCCACAGAGTGCCAAATTGTCTGGCACATGTGGTCCACTGCGGGCATCCTCCTTTGTCTACATTTTTGCTGGGGATTGCTGTTAGCAATGGATCACATGTGCAGGATTTGCTCCCCGGGATAGAGATGGGGTTTGGAGCATCTCCTGCTTTGTAAGACCACTTTATTCTGTGAATTTAGTTAAAGGGGTTGTGTCATCATGGACAATGGGGGCATATCGCAAGTGAATGATGGCGCACTGCGCATGCGCAGCCGCCCTCCATTCATTTTCTGTTGGCCCAGCGAAAATAGCCGAGCGCTGTCTTGGCTATTTCTGTCAGCCCTGCAGAAATGGATGAGAGCGGGGCTGCCCATGCGCGGTATGCTCCCATTCACTTCTATGGGGAGCCGGCTTGGTGGTGGCCGTACCGGAGTCCTCCAGCCACCACCTTGAAGGGCTCCGTTCTCTATATAGGTGTGGGTCCCATCATTGGAACGTGCACCTATAAGCCAATGGGGGCATATCCTAACGATATGCCCCCATTGTCTATAATGAGACAACCCCTTTAAATAAGTTTGGGTTCATGAAGAACTAGGCCTATGTTGGCTATAGGAATGTTCCTCAACCCCAGTCCTCAGGGCCCATCTGCCGGTCATGTTTTCAGGACTTCCTTAGTATTAAGGGGGTGATATACGTGTGAATGCATCAGGACTTTCCACAGGTATTCATTCTGTGGGATAGTCTCAAATAATGATCAACAGGTGGGCCCAGAGAACTAGAGTTGAGGATCACTAGGCTACAGGCGCTATGGTAGGGACAGACTGCACCTTAATGGGGAGGGTGTAGCTACTCTGGGGGAAAAAAATGGTTAGATGGCTTTTAAACTAGGATCTGGGGGGAGAGTGGGAGGTCATCCTAATAAGGGGGTAGATACAGAGTGGGATATAGGAGGGGACAATGAGGATTTAGTGGGGGCTGGGGTTAGAGACGAAAGTAGGGAGGTGACTGGGCAGAACTGTATAACTATGAAAAACAGAGCTACTGGTAACATGAATCTGTAACCAACTAACAATATAAACCAAGGTACCCAAAAATCCTAGATATTCACTTTCCGGAAAATGAATGTGGGACATTAAGTAGTAACTTAAAATGTATTTTCACAAATACCAGAAGTCTAGAAAGCAAAATGGGGGAGCTGGTGTCTATGGTACTAGAGGATCACATAGATGTGGTTGGTGTGGCAGGACTCTTCACACAAGTAGGTTGTTAAAAAGGGGTTATCCGAGTTATATAAATGTATGCTAATGGCTATTATATTAGTATATTAAACTCTTTGGTAAATCACTTACTTTACCGATTTTGCTCTGTTTAGCCACTGCCGATTTGGGTTATGTGACCCCCGACATCATCAACCCTTCTTTGGCGCTGACGTCTCGTTTACAAGCTTGTCCCTGCTTGAGGGACTGGCCCGGCTCTGTAAACGAGACGTCAGAGCCTTTGGTGCCCGCCCCTCTCTCTCTCCCCTCACACAGCCTCGGCGATTGTAAGTGATCGCTCATGTGCGATACTTACCAGAGCGGTGATAGGTTTTCTTCAGCAGCAGGATATGTGTCTGGTTCCTTCCCTCACTTCTGTGGGCCAGTTTACAAGTTCTCCTCCAGCGTCTGAGGATCATTACACTGGTAATACCACCCCCAGGACACAAAAAGTTAATAATTGTCCATCATATAGCTATATCTAAGCTATTGCTATATCTAAGCTATATCTGCATCTAATATATATATATATATATATATCTTTATCTAAGCTATATCCATATTGAAGCTATATATGAATCTAAGCTTGAACTGTATCCATGATATATATGTATCTAAGTTATATGTATAACTAAGCTATATCTATCTAATATAGATATAGCTTAGATACAGATATAGCTTAGATACATATATAGCTTTAATACAGATATAGATTAGATACAGATATATGTCCATCTTATAGCTAGAGCTATATCTGTATCTAAGCTTGAACTGTTTCTAACCAATATCTGTATCTACGCTATATCTATATCTAAGCAATATCTGTATCTAAGCTATATCTGTATCTAAGCTGTTCCGTTATCTAAGCAATATATGTATCTGAGCTATATCTATATAAGATAGATATAGCTTATTTATATATAACTTAGATACATATATATCTTAGATACAGTTGAAGCTTAGATACAGATATAGCTTCGATACATATATAGCTTAGATACAGCTATAGCTTAGATGCAGATATAGCTTAGATACAGATATTGCTTAGATAAAGAAATAGCTTAGATACAGATATAGATTAGATACAGATATTGGTTAGAAACAGATATAGATTCAATACAGATATAGCTTAGATACAGATATAGCTTAGATACAGATATTGCTTAGATAAAGAAATAGCTTAGATACAGATATAGCTTAGATACAGATATTGGTTAGAAACATATATAGATTCAATACAGATATAGCTCAGATACAGATATTGCTTAGATACAGATATATGTCCATCTTATAGATATAGCTATATCTAAGCTATCTCTGTATCTAAGCTTGAACTGTATCTAAGCTATATCTGTATCTAGGCTATATCTGTATCTAAGCTATATACGTATCTAAGCTATATCTAAGCTTGAACTGTATCTAAGATATATATATATATATATCTAAGTTATATATATATATATATATATATATAAATAAGCTATATCTATCTAATATAGATATAGCATAGATAGGAGAAATACGTACCTGCTATTTTACTTTCCTTGAGTACGGAGGCAGCACATCACGGGTTAATCCCATTCCCTTCAGGTTGTAGGACCGCCCACCTAGATAAATCAGAATAATTAATCAATTAATTAGCTCCCTAATATAGGGCGGCAACCAGAATACATCCTTGTGTTGAAAAAAATAGATCCAGACACAAAACAATTCCAAAGAGAAAAAATTTATTAGGGAGGGTATCGATGTGCTGCCTCCGTACTCAAGGAAAGTAAAATACCAGGTACGTATTTCTCCTTTCCCTTTTTGTACTCCGGCAACACATCACGGGATTTGCATAGATCCCAAAGGGGGGGCTTCCGCATCTGGTACTGTACTAAAAACGCCAGTGCCGAAGGCCGAGCTCTTGGTATAGATGTCCAGGCGGTAGTGGTTCGCGAAGGTCAGTGTTGAAGACCAGGATGCTGTGTTGCAGATGTCTTCTAGGGAAACTTGCGCCTTTTCTGCCCAGGATACTGCAGTGGATCTTGTAGAGTGTGCCTTGACTGGGAACGGAGGAGAAATTCCCTCAAGAGCGTATGTTTCCATAATTGTAGACTTAATCCATCTTGCAATGGTATCCTTGGATGGACACTGCCCTCTTCTTGGACCGGCATATAACAGGAGGAGGTTCTCTGCCTTTCTGAACTCCTTGGTTCTGAGAAGGTAAATTTCAATTGCCCTCTTAACATCTAGTGTATGTAACGCACTCTGTTGTTCATCGGAAGGTTCAGGAAAGAACGCTGGAAGGAAGGACTCTCTGTTAATGTTAGAAGAAGATGAGACTTTTGGTTGGAAGAATGGCATGGTACGAAGTAGTACTCCGTCTTGAAGAATCCTCAGGTACAGATGTTTAGAGGAAAGGGCTCTTAGCTCTCCCAACCGTTTTGCTGACGTAATTGCAATTAGAAAGGACACCTTGTAGGTAAGCCATTTGAAATCAGCTTGCTGAAGAGGTTCGAATGGAGAAGTCGTTAATGACTGAACCACCCGACTCACAGAGCCACTCTGAGAACTTATTCCAGATCTTGGCATACTTCATATTTGTCGATTGTTTATGAGAGCAAAGAAGCGTATTAATTACTGAATCTGAGAGTCCTCTTTCTTCTAGCGCAGATCTTTCAGCCTCCAGGCTGTGAGGTGTAGTCTGTCCAGATGCTGATGATACAGACCCTCTTGAATTAAAAGATCCGGAACTAGAGGGAGTTTAAAGAATTCCCCCTTGGAAAGCTGGAGAAGAAGGGGAAACCACGACCTTCTGGGCCAGAATGGCACGATTAGTATCGCCTGAGGCCTCTCTGCAAGGATCTTCCGAAGAACTCTCACAATGAGGGGGACCGGAGGAAAGAGGTACACCAATAGGTGTTTCCAGCTGAAGGAAAAAGCATCCACCCGAGTTGGGTCTTCCCACTTGTTCAGAGAGCAAAACCTTGGCAGCTTCTTGTTCCTTCTGGACGCCATCAAGTCCCATGCTGGCAGACCCCATTTGGCCACTATTTGCTGGAACACATCTTGATTCAGCTCCCATTCTGCTGGTTTGATCATCCTCCGACTCAGCCGATCTGCTTGAGTATTGCAGCAACCTTTGATATGCATGGCTCTTAATTCTAAAAGGTGGGATTCTGCCCAGGTGAAGATCTGTTTGCACAAGCTCAGGAGAACCGCATTCCTCGTTCCTCCTTGCTTGTTTAGGTAAGATGGGAGATTGTCTGAACGCACAAGCACAGGCTTCCCTATTATCTCTGCTGCAAACTGGTGAAGAGCCAAGTGGACCGCCTTCAGCTCCTTGAAATTTGAAGATTGTTTCTTCATTTGCGGGGACCAGAGGCCTTGAACCCATTTGTCTTGGAGGTGTGCTCCCCAGCCTTGGCCAGATGCGTCTGTAGTGATTACGACCGGAGACATGAACTCAAAACTCTTCCCAGAGGAAAGATTCTTGGTCTGAAGCCACCAGTTTAGGCTCTGAATTGTTGAAGGCTTCAGCCTCACTCTTGCTTTCAGACTGTGGTGGCTGTGATGCCACGTTTGTAGCATATCCTGCTGTAAGTCCCTGGTATGAATCATGGCCCAAGGGACGGCATTGGCCGTCGCTGTCATATGTCCCAGTGTCTTCATGACTCTGCGAACCGAAGGACGATGTAAGGATAACAGGGTTCTTATCTCCTTCTTTAAAGTCCCAATCTTTACAGTTGGCAGGAAAAGTGTCATGCTGCGTGTGTCTATCGTGAACCCTAGGAAGGACTTGGAGGTAGTAGGGATGATTTCTGACTTCTTCCAATTTACTAGAAATCCCAGAGATTGAAGCAGTCTCACTGCTTGCTGGAGATGAATCTGCAGAAGGTGTTTGGATTGGGCTGCCAGAAGCCAGTCGTCCAAGTAGGGGAAGACTTGTATATTCTGGAGACGAAGAGCCACCGTCACTATGATCGCAATCTTGGTAAAGATTCTTGGTGACGAGGAGAGGCCAAAAGGAAGAGCCTTGAACTGGAAGTGAGAAATGCCTTCCTTCCTCTGAATAGCCAGTCTTAGAAATCTTCTGGATGACACTCTTATGGGGATGTGTAGATACGCGTCCTTTAAGTCTAAGGATACCATGTACAGATCTCTTGTGAGTACTGCTGTTATCGACCTTATAGTCTCCATTTTGAAATGAACTTTCTTCAGGTACTGATTTAAGTAACGCAGATCTATGATGAGACGGCTTCTTCCGTCTGCTTTGGGTACGTGGAATACTCTGGAGTATACCCCCTTTCCCCTCTGGTGGTAAGGAACGGGTTCCAGTGCGCCTTTTCCTAGAAATTCTTCTAGTAAACGACCTAGTAGAGGATCTCCTCCTCTGTTTGTCAAAAATCTGTCTCTTGGGAAGTGGTCGAACTCCAGTTCATAACCTTCTCTGATGATCTGGAGACCCCAATTGTCTGAGGTGATCCGCAGCCACTCTGGATAGTAGCTTGACAGGCGGCCTCCCACTTACTGACCTGTGGCGTCAGAACTGCATGTTTGGTTGTTTGGATTCATCTGACTTTTTTCCTGGCTTTTCCGGAGCTGGTCTGAATCTGCGGTCAGATCTTCCTCTGGTTGAGCGCCCTCTAAAACTTGGCTTCCTATAATCCTGTCCTCTATAGGGACGAAAAATCTTCAGTTTGTCTCCACGTCTGGTTTGAGGGAAATTCAATGTCTTCTCCTCCATATTAGCTTCCAGAAGCTTATCCAGGTGGGAGCCAAAAAGTCTTCCAGGCTCAAACGGCAAGGAGCAGAGATTACTTTTAGACGAAGGATCACCATAGCTTCAACCAGAAGGCTCTTCTAACTGAGTTTGATAGGGCCATATTCTTCGCCGTCAACCTTAATGTATCGAGAGGGAAGTCACAAAGGAACTCCGCCGCCATTTTCAACTATGGTAGTTGTTGCAGCAATTCCTCTCTTGCCACTCCATCCTCTATATCCTTGCCAAGTTGGCTTAGCCACACCCTGAGAGCCCGAGCTACAGGGACAGTAGCCATAGCAGCCTTGCTTAGGGAGGCCAGGTAGGTGTGCAGTCTCTTTAGGAGCCCATCCGCTTTCTTCTCCATAGGCTCTTTGAGCAAGGAGGAGTCGTCACTAGGAAACAGAGACTTTTTAGCTAAACGGGTAACCGCCGGGTCTACTCTTGCTGGGAATTCCCAGCTGATGGATTCAGCAGGATCCGTTTTGTACGCTGCTCTAAATCTGGATCCCAGATTTATCTTTCCCACCGGCTGTTCCCATTCTTTACACATAATGGAACTCAAGACAGGGTGACTAGGAAACACAGAGGCTTTCTTTTTAGGAAAATAAAAAAGATTTTCTTCCTCCCGTTCGGATTGTCTTTTCTTTCTTAGACTCCATGCTCCTTTTTACTTCCTTAATCAGCTGGTTAACATTACTTTTGTTAAACAGAAAGTTGTCCTCCACAATCTTGGACTCGGACTCAGAGTCTGAAGAGACTTCACCTTCAGAGCATGAGGACTGCTCAGAGGACGACCCAGAAGATAACTGCTGTGTCTTGTTACTCTTCTTCCTATTTTTAGCAAGAAATTTCTTAAATAGAGACATCATCTTCCTGGTCTCCGCGTCAGAGGCCTCATCTGAATGAGAACAATTCTTACATATATTGGAGGAGCAATTAAGAGGCAACGGCTGAATACAAGAGATGCACAAGGCTTGCTTAGCTTTGCGTTTCTTAGCAGGTCTAGACGGAGACACCCTAGAAGGGTTCCCACTGCACTGCTCACAGCAATCCTCTGAATATTCATCAGGCAGAGGCTGATCACATAAATGGCACAACCTGTGCCTGCTCTTTCTGGCCCTCTTCCCAGGTCTGCTTGAGGAGCTGGACATCTGTAACACACAATACAGGAACCAGTAAATAAGAGAAGAGCTATATAAGGATTTGCCTGACACAGGACAGGCAGAAATTACCTTTAGAGCTCTGTTGCCAGGCACATGCGGCAGCGAGCACTACAGACAGCCAGTTTAAATACTCACAGCTGCTACAGGTAGGCGGCGGCATGCAGGGTGACGTCAGACGCCCAGCGCCTGCATTCGACCAAGCGCTTCTGCGCTCCACGAAACCGGAAGTCCAGAACCGGAAATACTGCTGCCGCAGGAGGAGGCACCCGGGGTGACGTCAGAACGCCCAGCGCCTGCGTTTCACCCAGCGCTTCTTGCGTTCCACGAACCGGAAGGTCTGATGAACGAGGAGGCACGTGAGAGAACGTCAGACGCCCAGCGCCTGCGTTCCACCGACAGCTTCTCTGCGCTCCACTATTACCAACGCAAGTCAGACCAATACACCCAGGTTGCTGGTGCGGTAAGCGCTGCCTCCAATGCAGAAAGTGCGTCCTGAAAGAAAAGTAAAAAACAGGCTACCTGATCCAGGTAACCAGCCGCTAGGTGGGCTTACTGAAGGACAATAAAAAAACACAAGGATGTATTCTGGTTGCCGCCCTATATTAGGGAGCTAATTAATTGATTAATTATTCTGATTTATCTAGGTGGGCGGTCCTACAACCTGAAGGGAATGGGATTAACCCGTGATGTGCTGCCGGAGTACGAAAAGGGAAACAGATATAGCATAGATACATATATTGTTTAGATAAAGGAATAGCTTAGATACAGATATAGCTTAGATACAGATTTTGGTTAGAAACAGATATAGATTCAATACAGATATAGCTTAGATACAGATATTGCTTAGATGCAGATATATGTCCATCTTATAGCTATATCGGTAGTTAAGCTTGAACTGTATCTAAGCTATATCTGTATTTAAGCTTGAACTGCTTCTAAGCTATATCTGTATCTAAGCTATATCCGTATCTAAGCTATATCCGTATCTAAGCTATATCTGTATCTAAGCTTGAACTGTATCTAATATATATATGTATCTAAGTTATATATATATATATAAATAAGCTTTATCTAATATAGATATAGCTTAGATACAGATATAGCTTAGATACAGATATTGGTTAGAAACAGATATAGATTCATTACAGATATAGCTTAGATACAGATATTGCTTAGATACAGATATATGTCCATCTTATAGATATAGCTAATCGAGATGGTTTGGGGTGAGCTGGACTGCAGAGTGAAGGCAAAAGGGCCAACAAGTGCTAAGCATCTCTGGGAACTCCTTGAAGACTGTTGGAAGACCATTTCGGGTGACTACCTCTTGAAGCTCATCAAGAGAATGCCAAGAGTGTGCAAAGCAGTAATCAAAGCAAAAGGTGGCTACTTTGAAGAACCTAGAATATGCCATATTTTCAGTTGTTTCACACTTTTTTGTTATGTATATAATTCCACATGTGTTAATTCATAGTTTTGATGCCTTCAGGGTGAATCTACAATTTACATAGTCATGAAAATAAAGAAAACTCTTTGAATGAGAAGGTGTGTCCAAACCTTTGGTCTGTACTGTGTGTGTGTGTGTATATATATATATGTATATATATAAAAGAGGAAAAATCCAGCGGGAGCACCTGCCGAGGTGTGGGTGCAATGTCCAGCACGGGGTAGCGGCAATACCCCAAGTATTGTAGAGACGAAACAATCCGGACTGCACTCCAAAATGAACGTGAAATAAATGATTTGTTCACCCATAAAAATGGCAAAACTTGCGACGTTTCGGCTCACAAGAGCCTTCCTCAAGCTTGAGGAAGGCTCTTGTGAGCCGAAACGTCGCAAGTTTTGCCATTTTTATGGGTGAACAAATCATTTAATTCACGTTCATTTTGGAGTGCAGTCCGGATTCTTTCGTCTCTCTCTCTCTCTCTCTCTCTCTATATATATATATATATGTATGTATGTTACATCAATCATATTCTGTGTGTAGGATCTAGATTAATTTGGGATAATTGTACCTGCAGCCTCAATGGTGCCATTTTGATCTAGGGAGATAAATTACGTATATACTGTATCTTTGTATCATCTCCAAAGAACTGATTTTAGTTCTAGTCATATATGGTTGAATCTATATATATATATATATCTATGTAAGGAAATATGATGAAGATCTGATACATCTGTGGCTGGGAGAAATCAAGTGTACGGTTAAGGAATTGTCTCCTTGGGTCATTAGTAAGATATCTAATTCTATTATTGATTAGAGGCATATTCTTTAGGTTATTTGGTGTTTCTTAGTTGCATATCATTGTGTTTTTTTTGTGTTTTTTTTACTATTGTTAGCAATTTTATAATTGATCATTATTGGATTGTAACCCATTTTTATATTATATTATTTATTTTGCACTGAGTTATTTTTCATAAATATATATTTTGCTTACAACTGGGTTCTTTTTGTCTTCAATTCAACTTAGATCAAGAGCTCTGGTGAGCTTGTTGTTTATGAGGAAAAAAATGGAATCTTCTCTATTATAGATCCTAGTTTGTTTACATAAATAATATAGACTGTTAATCGGAGCAATATAAATATTCTGACAAGCCCATGGACACTAACTATGGCTACCGTCGGTCGCTATATGCCAGGAAGCTGTGTGCAACAGGTACCAGAGAGTCTCTAGATAATAATCACCTGTGCCAGGTGGAAGTGGGAGACACTCCAGCAGTGGCTCTGCTAGACTCGGGGAGTCTGGTGACCCTGGTTAAGGCTACCCTGGTGCGACCCTCTGAGTTTGCTGGCCAGAAAGTTGAGGTAATGTGCATACATGGTGAATTAAAAGACTATCCCACCCCTCTGGTGTCTTTAACCACTGTTGCCAGCAGGAGGATTCATGAAGTGGTCGTCGCCACAAATCTACACTATGAACTTATAATAGGAAAAGACTTTCCGGAACTGTGGCCAGCTATGAGACTCACCAGTCCCCAAAGGTCAGGGATAACCCCAGGGGATTGGCCTTGCTCAAGTGGGAGGACAGAACCCTGGAAACCCAAGGCTGAAGGGATGAGAGGGGAACAACCCTGTTGAATGTGATGTTTTGGGAGGTGGAGGATTTGCCGCCGGGCCCTGACTTGGCAGACTTGAATGTCTCCCGTGATAATTTTGGTACAGCACAACACAGGGACTCGACATTATCCCGAGCCTGGGAGAATGTGTTAATGATCAATGGAGAACTACAATAACCGGGGGCCGAGTCGATATTTCCGTATTTTGTGGTTCTCCATGATTTGCTGTATCGGGTCAACCAACTACAGGGGGAGAATGTCGAACAGTTGGTGGTGCCCAAAGCTTATCGCAAACTGGTACTAGATCTAGTGCACCAGCATGTTCTCGGGTGTCATCTGGGATTGCAGAAAACACAGGACCGTATATCACAGTGGTTTTACTGGCCCAGTATGTTTAGAGAAGTGAAAGAATTTTGTAAATCTTGTCCGACCTGCTAGATAACTATCCCCCAGCCCCATTTCCGTAGTCCCTTAGTACCTCTCCCGATCATCGAGGTCCTGTTTGAAAGAATCGCTATTGATCTCATAGGACCAGTACCAAAGTCCGCTAGAGGGCACCAATACATTCTAGTCATCCTAGACTACGCTACCCGGTACCCGGAGGCGGTGCCACTGCGGCATACATCGGCCAAACTCATAGTTAAAGAGTTAATGGATATGTTTTCCCGTGTAGGACTACCCAAAGAGGTTTTGACTGACCAAGGGACCCCGTTCATGTCCAAGGTCATGAGAGAATTGTGCACATAAAACAGTTACGGACGGACGTCCACCATCCACAAACGGATGGGCTGGTACAAAGGTTTAACCAAACCTTAGAAAATATGTTAAAAAGAGTGGTGTCCAAAGATGGAAGGGATCGGGACCGCCTCCTGCCTTATTTTATGTACGCAGAGCGAGAGGTGCCCCAGGCCTCTACTGAGTTCTCACCCTTTGAACTGCTATATGGCAGACATCCTCGTGGGCTGTTGGACGTAGCCAAGGAGGCAAGGGAACAACAGCCTACTCCGTTTAAAAGTGTTATTGAATACGTCACCCAGATGCAAGAACGGATAGAGACCGTTTTGCCTCTGGTTTTGGAACATATGGAGGCGGCTCAGCGAGCCCAGAGTCTAATCTATAACCGTCAGGCTCGAGTCCAGAGCTTTAATCGGGTGATCTGGTCTTGGTTCTGGTACCGACAGTGGACAGTAAGTTCTTGGCTAGGTGGCAGGGGCCCTACAAGGTACTCGAGAAAATTGGAGATGTAAATTAGAAGGTACACCAGCCAGGGTGGCAAAAGCCGGAGCAGGTCTACCATGTTAATCTACTAAAACCTTGGAAGGATAGGGAGACCTGCGCTGAGGACAGACTGCAGTCTGTTTGTCTATGGTAAGAGGTTTTGGCCCCTCTGTCTGCTGCAGGGGAAGCGGTTGCCACAATAAGAATTGCTGACAGCCTCTCCTCTAAACAGGCTCAGGAAGCCAGGTAGTTCGTTAGTCGGAACACGGATGTGTTTTCGGAACTCCCTAGGCGCTCTTCCATAATCCAGCATGATATTGTCACCGAGCCCCAGGCAAATGTCCGTTTAAAGCCGTATCGGTGCCCGAGGCTCAGCGAAAAGCCATCTCGGAGGAAGTGCAGCTAATGCTGAGGCTAGATGTCATTGAGGAGTCTAAAAGTGACTGGGCCAGCCCAATAGTTATAATATCCAAGCCAGACGGGACATTACGGGTCACATTACGGGTCTGTAATGATTTTCGTAAATTAAATGAGATTTCTAATTTTGATGCTTATCCCATGCCCCGGGTGGATGAGCTAATCGAGCGGTTAGGACAGGCAAGGCATTTCTTGGTCTTGGACCTCACCAAAGGGTACTGGCAAGTGCCCTTAACGAAGGCTGCCAAAGAAAAAAACTGAATTCATCACCCCTGAGGGGCTGTATCAGTATACGGTGTTACCCTTTGGTCTTCACGGCGTCCCCGCCACGCTTCAACAATTAATGAACATTGTACTTCGTCCCCATCATAGGTACGCCTCGGCTTACCTGGATGATATTGTCATTCATAGTACCGACTGGGAGAGTCACCTGCCCAAAGTGCAGGCTGTAGTGGACTTCCTTCGGAAGGCTGGAATAACTGCTAACCCAAAAAAAATTGCAATAGGGTTAGAGAAGACAAAATATCTAGGCTATGTCTTTGGGCGCGGACTCATCAAACCCCAATTGAACAAAATAGAGGCGATACGGAACTGGCCCCGACCTGTCACCACTAGGCAAGTAAAGTCATTCATGGGAATGGTGGGCTATTACATGAGGTTTGTCCCCCACTTTGCTACTCTAGTCGCACCTAGACAGAACTCGTGAAGAGACGAAAATCAGTGATGGTTCGCTGGGATGATCAGGCGGAAGAGGCCTTTCTGCTTTGAAGTTTGAAGTCTCTTCTCTACTATTTGTTGGGGAGAAAGTTCCGCCTGGTGACCGTCCACTTCCCTCTCAAATGGATGAGCCAGGCCAAAGAGAGAAATGCCGGGGTCACCAGGTGGTTCTTATCCTTACAGAACTTTAAGTTCTCGGTAGAACACAGAGCAGGCCGGTTGCAGGGAAACGCGGATGCCCTGTCCCGGGTGCACTGTTTGGCATGTGTTCACCCCCTCGAGGTTGAACAAAGAGGGAGGTACAGTCATGTGAAAAAATTAGGACACCCTTTGAAAGCATGTGGTTTTTTGTAACATTTTTAATAAAAGGTTATTTCATCTCCGTTTCAACAATACAGAGAGATTAAAGTAATCCGACTAAACAAAGAAAACTGAAGAAAAGTATTTTCAAGATCTTCTGTAAATGTCATTCTACAAAAATGCCTATTCTAACTGAGGAAAAAGATAGGACACCCTTGCCCCTAATAGCGAGTGTTACCTCCTTTGGCTGAAATAACTGCAGTGAGACGGTTCTTGTAGCCATCTACCAGTCTTCGACATCGGTCTGAGGAAATTTTACCCCACTCCTCAATGCAGAACTTTTTCAGCTGTGAGATGTTTGAGGGGTTTCTTGCACATACAGCCCTTTTCAAGTCACCCCACAGCATCTCAATGGGATTCAAATCTGGACTTTGACTTGGCCATTCCAGGACTCTCCATTTCTTCTTTTTCAGCCAATCTTTGGTTGATTTACTAGTATGTTTTGGGTCATTGTCATGTTGCATGGTCCAGTTCCGCTTCAGCTTTAATTTTCTAACTGATGGTCTCACATGTTCTTCAAGCACCTTCTGATACACAGTAGAATTCATCGTGGATTCTATGATGGTGAGCTGACCAGGTCCTGCTGCAGCAAAGCAGCCCCAAACCATGACACTTCCACCTCCATGCTTCACAGTTGGTATGAGGTTCTTTTCTTGGAATGCTGTGTTTGGTTTACGCCAAACATGTCCTCTGCTGTTGTGTCCAAATAATTCAATTTTGGACTCATCTGTCCAAAGAACATTATTCCAGAAGTCCTGGTCTTTGTCAACTTTATCTCTGGCAAATGTCAGTCTGGCCTCGATGTTTCTCTTGGAAAGCAAAGGTTTCCTCCTTGCACACCTCCCATGCAAGTTAAACTTGTACAGTCTCTTTCTGATTGTAGAGGCATGTACTTCTACATCAACAGTAGCCAGAGCCTGCTGTAGTTCTCGAGATGACACTTTAGGGTTTTTGGAGACCTCTTTTAGCATCTTGCGGTCTGCTCTTGGGGTGAACTTGCTGGGGCGACCAGTCCTGGGCATGTTGGCAGTTGTTTTGAAAGCCCTCCACTTGTAGACTATCTTCCGGACAGTGGAATGGCTGATTTCAAAATCTTTTGAGATCTTTTTAAATCCCTTCCCAGACTCATAGGCTGCTACAATCTTTTTTCTGAAGTCCTCTGACAGCTCTTTTGCTCTCACCATGGTGCTCACTCTCACTTCAACAGTCAGGAGCACACCAAACTAAATGTCTGAGGTTTAAATAGGGCAAGCCTCATTCAACATGCAGAGTAACGATCTACTAATTATGTGCACCTGGTGTGATATACCTGTGTGAGATCTGAGCCAATTTAAGAGGGAATACATGTGAGGGTGTCCTATCTTTTTCCTCAGTTAGAATAGGCATTTTTGTAGAATGACATTTACAGAAGATCTTGAAAAGACTTTTCTTCAGTTTTCTTTGTTTAGTTGGATTACTTTAATCTCTCTGTATTGTTGAAACGGAGATGAAATAACCTTTTATTAAAAATGTTACAAAAAACCACATGCTTTCAAAGGGTGTCCTAATTTTTTCACATGACTGTATGTGACACAGTAAAGGGAGTTGTATGGGGAGGCAGATATTTGCCTCCCAGTGTGTGCTGCTGGACTGATTAGCGGCCAGGTGGGGTCACACACCAGAATGGGTCCGGGTTTTGACAACACCTAGCTGCCTTTTAAAAGACAGCTGGTTTCAGCAGAAAGGATCTTTGTATTTGGATATGAGGCTTGTGCTGGGCTTGGAGGTCTGAGACCAGTGTGAGGGGAAACAGGCTACCTAAAGTCTGTTCATGGACTCTTTGAGGCAGAGCTGCCAGCTGTGTGTAAACTAACACCAAAACCAAAAGGTGACTTTTTGTGTTGAATGTGACTTTCTGTTTATGAACTTGCCAAGAGTGTAAATAAACACTTAACTGTTTGATTTAAAGAGGACCTGTCACCAGTTTTATGGTGTCCTAACTAAGGGCAACATAAATAAGTGACTGATTCTCTTAGCAAAATGCTGGGTCACTTTCTTTAATTGACCCAGTCAATCTGCCAACATCTTGTATTGAAAAGCTCCAGCTGATAATTATGAGTCATGAATATTTATGAGCTCCTGACTCTCCCCGCCTACCTGCTGCTGAATGACAGTTTTTCCCCATATAAATCAGCAGCAGGTAAGCAGAGGAGTGGCTATCGCTGTTAATTAAATAAACGCTGGACTCAATGACATCACGCTGGACTCAAATCAGCTCATTAGCATGTGGCATCTTTGTGTGTATATTATGAGGTAACCATCTGTCACACCAGTAAGTAAATACATTTAAGGTACTTTTTAGTAGTTAATGATTGTATATAATTAGTTAGATTATAATCAAATATCCACATGACAGGTTCCCTTTAAGAACTGGTTGGTGCCTCTATACTGCGTCCACTTATCCTGTCTACCAGAGCGAATCCCCACACCATATTTTAGAAAGACCAAGAAGTTTACGAATCCAGTGGACAATAAACAATATGACATCAGACAATTTATTAACTGTCAGACTGTAGGCATTGTGTATATTGCCCAATGTCCATGCTTAAAACTATATGTTATATATCAGGAGCGGTTAGTCATCTTCTTATGACATATCAGTCATTTTTGTCATTAATATGAATTAATAAGCGTTTTAGATGCTTTATTTTTATTTTTGTTGCTTTTGTTTTTTCATTCATTAACAACATATATATCTATTTACCCTGTATTTATCAGTGCCAATTGTGACATTGTACATTATTTAGTAACTTTCTATCCTTTTTCTTTAGTTGTTAATAAATCTCAGTACAGTATTTATTGCCTTTTAGATTTATCAAATAGGATGTTGGGCATTATGTCACAGATATGTGTTCTCTCAATACTGTGACCTAGGTAGGCGTATATGTCCTCTATTTAAATGAGATTGTTCATCAGTCTCTTACCAGAGACTAAGTCAGTGGGCAGCGGTAGCTACAAGTGCACGGATGTGCTGGAGACTAAGTCAATGCGCAGCCTCAGTTGAAAGCGCTTTGTCTTCTGGCAGGGCTAAGTTTGCGCGCATTAAAATCGCGAGCATCATGTCGGAGGTAAACTTCTCGTTTACCTTGCAATAGGACAGGTGAGTTTAGCATCATTACCTTATATGAAATTTCACTGGTCCAGGGTTATGCCGTCTGTACCTACCCAGATGCACCTCTGATTCCCATTGGTAGCTTTTACTGTCACTTATCTTTAGGCACTTGTTAAATATTAGAGATCTGGTGTATTTTTTCAATTCTGCCTGTTACCCCTGATGAAGCCAGTGTAGGTGGCGAAACATGTTGGGGGGCAGCTCATAGGTTTTAGGTGTATGAGCTTTTTTGTCAGTGTGTGTAGATACAGCCATAGTTAAACAATCAAGACACAATTACACCTATATAATGTATGTCAGAGGCAGTAACTCATGGCTATTTAGGACATAGTAGGGAAGTGCACTCCCAATTGCCCTCCCAGCAATTTCTTCATTAACATCTAGACTTAGGAACCAGTGATTTTTAACCACTTGAGTAGCTCACTTTAATTTGAAGCTTTTATGGCAAATATAGTAAAAGTCAAGTTTTATTCATTTTGTTTTCTTGGACAAGATAGGCTTAAGGCCCTCAAAGGCTGTTTGTCTTATAAATCTTTTTGATCTGAAGTATAGATTTTCACTATTGCATTTGCAGTATTATGCAGAAAGTATTTATCTGGTTCCTCTCTGTATCTTAGAGCCCGGCTTGTATATTATTTCATTGCTTGATGCAATTTGAATGTTAGAAATTTCTATATTCAGATCATTTTTGCACTTTTTCATATGAGAAATCTATTGAAGTGTATAAATATGCAAGAAAAATTGATCTTTCACACAATGAACCATAAGTGTACCTCTTTGAATATCCAAAAAGTTGGGAGGTATGTCAAAGGACCAGGAATCAAATACACAGATTACATTATTGGTTAGTAGAGTTGAGCGAGCATGCTCGGCCGAATACCAGTTCGGCTCGAGCATCGCTATGCTCGGCACATGGGGGTACTCGGCCAAGTACCGCATGTGCTCGAGCGCAATGCTTGAGTCTCCTCCCCGCATGTTTCGCGGCTGCTAAGCAGCCAATAAACGTGCAGGTAAGTACTGCCCTCACTGTAATGCCAGGAACCATTGGTTGGCTACTGGCATTACAGTGATTGGCTGGCCGGAACGCGTTATCGGGTGCTATATAGCACCAGATGACGCGTGTTCGGCTCATTCTAAGTCAGGAAAAGCTGAGGAAAGGAAGGGACAGACAGTGTAGGTAGTGTAATTGAATATTATTTCAGTGTTAGGGAGAGCTGTGCATAGGAAGGGACAGACAGTGTAGGGCGTGTAATAGGAAGATTTTTATACAAAAAAACTTTTCAGAGACCCAAAAGTCCTTTTAAGGAGCATTGTGTGTGACAGCAGCAATATTTATTTTTAGCGCATCCTTCGCAAAATACTGTGAAATAGGCCGCTGCGGATAGTTAAATTATCCATGCCACATTTCCTGTTTAAAGTGGGCGCATCCCAAAAATATCAGTGACATCCAGTGCACTTTTTCCGTAGACCGTGTCAGCTGCGGACAGTTAAATTATCCGCTCCACATCTCCTGACCAGGCCCACATCTGTGTAACGTGTGAGCTTCAAAATTGTTTCTGTGACATTAAATTTAATTTTTCAATAGACTGTGTCCTATTCTGACAGTGACCTCACCAGGCCCACATCTGCTGTGTAACGTGTGTGTTTAAAATTTTTCAATAGACAGTGTCTGCTGCGGACAGTTACATTTTCCGCGTTACATCTTCTGTTTAAAGTGTGCGCATCCCTAAAATATCTGACATTCAGTGTCCTTTTTCTGTAGACGGTGTCCGCTGCGGACAGTGACATTAGCTGCGCTACTGATCCTCTGTATAACATTTGCGTATCTAAAATATCAGTGACATTCAGTCAAAAAAAATTTCTGCTGGTGGCAGCGACATTACTTGCGCTGCATCTCCAGTATAACGTTAGCGCATCCTAAATATCATCGACATTCATTTAGTGCAATTTTTTATTAGCAATTAGCAGGTGGTGACAGCGACATTACCAGCGCAAAATCTCCTGAATAACGTGTGTGCATCCTAAATGTCAGTGACATTCATTCAGTGTAATTTTTTATTAGGCGGTGGTGGCAGCGACATTACTTGCGCTATACCTCCTGTATAATGTGTGCGCATCCTAAATATCAGTGACATTCATTCAGTTTAATTTTTTATTAGGCGGTGGTGGCAGCGACATTGCAAGCGCCAGGGACGCTACATTTCCCTGACGACACACTGGGTGAACATTGTGGAGGCCGGGAGCAAATCCTACCCTGGGATGGCACTGGTGCTACCGACGCCAAGGATTTCGGACCCTACTTCCATTATAACCTACGTTACTGGCTGCAACCCCCCTTCTCCTCCTCCGCCTCCTCCTCCACTTCCACCTCTGAATTCTCATCTTGCAGCACCAGTCAGCCATTGGTCAGTAGCTGGAAGCAGTGTAGCAGTGCAGTGAGGAAGCGGCATCAGGCCGTGCTGAAAATTATTTGCTTAGGTGACAAACAGCACACCGCCGCAGAGCCGTGGCAGGGAATAAGGGACCAGACTGAGCTGTGGCTCTCGTCCACAATTTTTTTTAAATGGTCAGCTCAGCAGCAGGCCCTCGCCCACAGAATTTTTTAGATGGTCAGCTCGGCATCAGGGCCTCGTCCACACAATTTTTTAAATGGTCAACTCACCAGCAGGCCCTCTCCTACATGGTCAACTGACCTCCTGATGACGACAGCGAAGTCTTGTCTGTTGGTACTCTGGCACACATGGCTGACTTCATGTTAGGCTGCCTTTCCCGCGACCTACGCGGTATACGCATTTTAGACAACACGGATTACTGGTTGTTCACCCTTTTTGACCCCCGCTACAAAGAGAACTTATCATCTCCAATTCCTCTGGTGGAGAGGACAAGCAAAACAGTGCTATACCAGAAGGTCCTGGTGGAAAAATTGCTCCACATTTTATAGGGCTGACATCCAAATGGATCGTCGACATCACAGGGGCGTGCGATCAGGCAGAAGTTATCTATAGTCAACCAAGCGGCAGCAGGCCCACGCCCATAAAGTTTTTGCTGGTCAGCTCACCCGCAGGCCCTCGCATATCTGTGACATACAGTGTATTTTTTGCGTAGACGCTGTGAACAGTGACATTACCTGTGGTACCTCTCCTGTATAATGTTTCCTCATCCTAAATACCAGTGACATTCCCTGTTATTTTTTATTACTCATTCCAATAACAGGGCATCTTAAGAGTCCTGTATTGTTATTTATCGTCACTACCTCCCCGAGTCGGGAGTGGGTAATTTGCGCGCCCCCCGCTTGCCTTTCGTGAATGTGGTAGCTGTTTCTATGGCTCCCTCTCTGGAATCAAACACTGATTCCCTGTTACCCGTGGTCACCATGTTAGGTGCATAAAAGAACATCAAAAGTTGATAGGGCAGACATCCAAATGGATCATCAACGTCACGGGGACATGCGATCAGGCAAAATGTATCTAGAGTCAACAAAGCGGCAGCAGGCCCTCACCCATAATGTTTTCGCTGGTCAGCTCACCTGCAGGCCCTCAACCATAATTTTTTCGAAGGTCAGCTAAGCAGCAGGCACTCTCCCATAAGAGTCTGGTCAACACAATCCTCACCGCCGGGGGTCACATAACTAATTAGCATGGAGGAGTAACCATACAAATCGCTCCACAAACTCAGAACGGCCATGCACCACCACCCACAGAATCGAGAAAGAGTGAGTGAGGTTTGCCGTGTTGAGTCAAATTAAGCCGCAGGCTCCACTCCTGGTGGTGCCCTTCCGTCAATTAGTTTAAGTTTCAGCTTTGCAACCATAACCCCCCCTCCCCCCGGAACTGAGCACCCGAGCACTATGGTGCTCGATCAACACTATTGATTAGCCATTAGAGAGGGTGAAGCAAAGGTAGTGCCCGCTCCGGGGTACTACCTGGGAAGAAAGGTTAAGTTATAACAGCAGCTGACAAAGGGGGATCAATTGTGGTTTTAGATGTGGCATTACTTAAAAAACTCATTGCAATTTTACTTGATGACATCACTACTTATCGCCGATCAGAAAAAGGTTGTTTAGTTAAGCTCAGAAAACAGAGATTTATGGGGAACTGAGTAGCACCAGACCGGAAGCGGCTCGGGTTCAGTAAGGTGAGTATCATTTATTTCATTATTTTGCTCCGATCTGAGCCTGTTTTCCAAATTTCTCATCGGCCGGACAAGCTCTTGAAATGGGATTAAAATTATTTACCTCATTTACAGCAGCCATCTAATGTTATTCATAATGGCAACCAGCAAGAGCCAAGCAATTACCGAGTACAGCACAGTAACAGGACTTGAGGCAATACCAGGTCACATCACTGAGTTCTTCAGACACAAAAATATTTTATTCATACAGCAGCTAATTGTGTAATAAGATCAGTGTCCTCCTGGCCGGTAATATCCGGGTTCTGGGATGGAGTCATTTCCATCTCTTCTACAGCCAGCTGCTCTCATCTGCATGATGCAAAGTCACCTCACCGCTCCTGTACTTATGGCCAGAATAATATACTTTATTATTCTCATCTGCTGGTGATCGCATGGTTTTATGCATAGAGGTGGCATTTAGCACCCTGGTGTCCATGGTTCTCTCTCTGTATGGTACATCTGTTGGTGCTAACCTGAGGATGTCTCATTTAAGGGGGTTATGCTATTATTAATGTCATTAATATCACATAGTACATGGCAATCTCTAGAACCAGAATCCATTGTTGCAATTGCGCATCTAGATTGATTTCAAGCTGGCAGCTCAGAAGGTGTGCCCTTCCTGCTGCTTTCTTCTTGTAAGGGCCTGGGGAGTTTTGGCAATGGCAGCCACGTGGTGCCTACCTCCCATTGTTTTTAATAGAAGGAAGCCCTGCAGTTTGCGGGCCAGTCCCTTTTTGGTGTGGTGTCCGGACGGACTTTGCTTGAAGCCGCAGTGAGTGTTCGCCTACAGTTAGGCTCCATTCAATGAAACTGAGTTGCGAGTGGGTTCCCCACATTCAAAGTAAGCAACCGCAGCAAAAAGAAGCAGCTGCAGTGTACACAGTGCCGTTTGACAGTGTCAAAATCTGCTGTGTGAACGGGAACCAAATGTCACAGAAGATGGGGCTGGTGGCAGTTGATGGATAGGACTTAGTATGTGCGTCCACCTCAGCGAGGCGGATAGAGAAATAAGGAAAAGAACAAACAGCAGGTGGCGCTATACAGAGATATTTTATTGAATAACTCACTGGCTATAGTAAATTTTGAATTACATGCAATTACAAAAGTATTCAGATCCAGGTACTGGTTTGAAAAATGATTTATTTATTTTTTTCATGGGACAACCCCTTTAAATTCAACTACTCATTTCTTAGTAGTGCAGCTATGTAAAATCTCATTGTGGTACCATGTGGAAGATGGTGAGAAAAGTGATGAAGGCAATTGGAAAGAAAATGGAGAGGTGAAGAGAGAAGGGAGATTTTAAAGAGGGATGAAAGAGACGGTTGAATGTAATCATTTTGGCGGAATCCCAGCCTACTCAGCTTTTATTTATTGCATTGCTCTTCCAATGGCAACTCATACAGCAGACAGCTATTCCTCTCAACTTCCCATACATATGCATGCCCCGCCAAGCTTGACCTAGTGGGGTGTGGTAATGTGTACAGTATAGTGCGTGGTAGAGGTGTGCTGGGGGTGTGCATCTCACCAGGTTTTTCAGTTTAGCTGGGTGAGATCTGAAATCCAGAGATGTTTTACTTCATTAAGGCATAGCTTGCTGGAGATAGTTTTGTTTAAAGTTGTATGGGCTGGATTTCTTTGGACTAGGAGACAGGTTGGTAGTTGGAGTCTTCCAGTCCACACCCCTAGTCAGTTACAGGTTCCCTAGCCCCAGGTTAATCAAGGAGGGATAAAACGTCCTCTGTGTATGAGACTATGAGAGAGGACTTGGAAAAGGTAGCCAACAGAGGCTCTGCGTGGTCCCAGCCAGGAGGGCCATGGGGCTGTGTGAAAGCCTGAGTTTTGGGGAACCCAGCGGCACTTGAGGTAGGAGGTGTCGCAGGGTCAGAGTCGGGAGGACTCTTGGACCATATCCCCCCAAGGTACTGGTGTGGTCACAGCCAAGAGGCTGCTGGACTGTATGGCTGATAAAAGCCAGATCTCACCCCTGTGTTTTAGAGGTAAGTTAGGGAGACCTACAGTCAGGTCCATAAATATTAGGACATCGACACAATTCTAAGATTGGCTGTGTGGTACATGTGACAACAATCTCCCGTATTCTTCATATGTCTGGGTTATGGGGTAGAGTGGCAAGACGAAAGCCTTTTCTTACAAAGAAAAACACCCAAGCCAGGCTACATTTTGCAAAAACACATCTGAAGTCTCCCAAAAGCATGTGGGAAAAGGTGTTATGGTCTTATGAAACCAAGGTTGAACTTTTTGGCCATAATTCTAAAAGATACAGTCAGGTCCATAAATATTGGGACATCTACACAATTCTAACATTTTTTGGCTCTATACACCACCACAATGGATTTGAAATGAAACAAACTAGATGTGCTTTACCTGCAGACTGTCAGCTTTGATTTGAGGGTATTTACATCCAAATCAGGTGAACGGTGTAGGAATTACAATAGTTTGCATATGTGCCTCCTACTTGTTAAGGGACCAAAAGTAATGGGACAATTGGCTTCTCAGCTGTTCCATGGCCAGGTGTGTGTTAATCCCCCATTATCCCAATTACAATGACCATATAAAAGGTCCAGAGTTAATTTCAAGTCTGCTATTTGCATTTGGAATCTGTTGCTGTCAACTTTCAAAATGAAATCCAAAGAGCTGTCACTATCAGTGAAGCAAGCCATCATTAGGCTGAAAAAACAAAACAAACCCATCAGAGAGATAGCAAAAACATTAGGCGTGGCCAAAACAACTGTTTGGAACATTCTTTAAAAGAAGGAACGCACCGGTGAGCTCAGCAACACCAAAAGACCCGGAAGACCACGGAAAACAACTGTGGTGTATGACCGAATAATTCTTTCCCTGGTGAAGAAAACACCCTTCACAACAGTTGGCCAGATCAAGGACACTCTCCAGGAGGTAGGTGTATGTGTGTCAAAGTCAACAATCAAGAGAAGACTTCACCAGAGTGAATATAGAGGGTTCACCACAAGATGTAAACCATTGGTGAGCCTCAAAAACAGGAAGGCCAGATTAGAGTTTACCAAACGACATCTAAAAAAGCCTTCACAGTTCTGGAACAACATCCTATGGACAGATGAGACCAATATCAACTTGTACCAGAGTGATGGGAAGAGAAGAGTATGGAGAAGGAAAAGAACTGCTGATGATCCTAAGCATACCACCTCATCAGTGAAGCATGGTGGTGGCAGTGTTATGGCGTGGGCATGTATGGCTGCCAATGGAACTGGTTCTCTTGTATTTATTGATGATGTGACTGCTGACAAAAGCAGCAGGATGAATTCTGAAGTGTTTCGGGCAATATTATCTGCTCATATTCAGCCAAATGCCTCAGAACTCATTGGACGGCGCTTCACAGTGCAGATGGACAATGACCCAAAGCATACTGCAAAAGCAACCAAAGAGTTTTTTAAGGGAAAGAAGTGGAATGTTATGCAATGGCCAAGTCAATCACCTGACCTGAATCCGATTGAGCATGCATTTCACTTGCTGAAGACAAAACTGAAGGGAAAATGCCCCAAGAACAAGCAGGAACTGAAGACAGTTGCAGTAGAGGCCTGGCAGAGCATCACCAGGGATGAAACCCAGCGTCTGGTGATGTCTATGCGATCCAGACTTCACTGTAATTCACTGCAAAGGATTTTCAACCAAGTATTAAAAAGTGAAAGTTTGATTTATGATTATTATTCTGTCCTATTATTTTTGGTCCCTTAACAAGTGGGAGGCACATATGTAAACTGTTGTAATTCCTACACCGTTCACCTGATTTGGATGTAAATACACTCAGAATAAAAGCTGACAGTCTGCAGTTAAAGCACATCTTGTTTGTTTCATTTCAAATCCATTGTTGTGGTGTATAGAGCCATAGAATTGTGTTGGTGTCACAATATTTATGGACCTGACTGTATGTATTAGGTAGAGCCTAGACGGGCAGGTGTTTATTTGCTATGTTTGTGCTGGTGCTGAAGTGCCAAAATAAAGCACCATTTGGACTTGAACCCCTTTGCCTGAGGAGGAATCGGTCATTGCCGCCCTGCTTGAGAGAGAGATCCTTTACAATGGACTAAGCCGTTACCAGACACCCTTGGCAGTGGCTTGTCTCCTGCAGAAACAAAAGATCGGGCCTGTTGAAATACAACATTCCAGATTCTTCTTTCCCCCAACATCTGCCATCTTGGGGAGGGTCAAGACATCCACCCCAATACTCTGCAGGTCCTGCCAAAATAGACAGATTCAGAAGACTTTCACATCTGCATTTTCCTTCCCAGTTTTGAAATCCTCTTTACAAACAAACCGGATCGTAGTGCACCAGAATGTATTCCGTAATGGTTTGTTGCGTTCCCATGCCGGACACAAAACCGCTGCATGGGAAACTGAACATGCCAGATCTGGTACCAAAAACCATGCAAGTCAATGGTGCCACGGACACGAAAAAAAAACTGATCTGGCGTCCATTGACTTACAATGGTTGCAGCATGTTTATTTTCGATATAATACAACCAGATCTGTTCTTAACTGATGCAGCCGGTTGTATTATTAAAACACAAGCGTTTTGCTGTGGTTTTCAGATCCCATGTCGGGTCTCAAACAAAAACGGACAGCAAAAACGCATATGTGAAAGTAGCCTGAGGCGACTTTCATCTAGCATGTATGTGCACCCCAAGGCTGGATTGACGATAACAATGTAGGACAAATGAGATTAAGGCCTCATGCATACGACCGCATGTGTTTTGCGGTCCGCAAATCGCAGATCTGCAAAGCACGGATCCCGACCATGTGCATGCTGCCATTTTCTTTACTTAAGAAACTGGTCCGAATGCAATCCGCAAAAAAATGCGGATCAGATGCGGACATAACATATGATCATGTGCATGAGGCTTAACCCACAGAGCAGAGATGTTGGATCTGATGATTAGATGGGTCGATTTGGACCACCTCATGTATAGTTCCCCTACAAAAGCCACTGCTTGGAAATTTTGTAGCTATATAGTGAGTCGTTCACTTAAGTGCACAACAATGGTCTCACCAGGTATGCTCGCTCTGCTTTACACCCACAATAAAGTCATAAAAATGAAATACCAGGACCAGCTCAACCAATTCTTAAGAAAGGCAATTAGTGGTAGTATAGGGTATGATTTTAATAAAAAATATAATGTAATTAGAATTAGAAAAATATAACATAACATGCATATAGCAAGAAATTGAACATAAAATAAGATAAAAATTAAAATAAAAAATGCAATCCTGGTCTTTATATGTAGCCCACTTAGCAGGGCCCTTACCTACATTAGCTACTAGTACGACAATCGGAAAAATTAATAATGTCCACAAGATATCCACTATTGATGGACAAATGTATTAAAAACACCAAATAGCCTCCAGATGGCACTGTTAGGTAATTCCTATATACTGATGTGTGTATCCTTAAAGGGGTATTTTATTGTAAAAAGTTATCCCCTATCCACAGGGTCCCCCCAGCGATCACAAAAGTGGGGGCCCAGTACCCTGTGGAGCCCCCCCTGAAATGGATGGAGTGGCAGGTTGAAAATGCTCTTCGCTGCTTCTTTAATTTCTATGAGAGTGCCGGAGATAGCCGATGACATCCCATAGAAATGAATAGAGCGAAGGCATGCATTTCTGACTAGCTGCTCCATCCATTTCAGAGGGAGCTTCACAGGGTATGGGGCCCCCATTCTTGTGATTGCTGGGGGTCCCAGTGGTAGAACCCCCACTGATCGAATAGTTATGCACTGTCCTGTGGATAGGGGATAACTTTCTCTAACCAGAATACCCCTTTAAATCTATGTGTCGTGGGTATTCTCAGTATCAATAATGATGGCAAATAGTACATATTTTCATATTTTATATGTACTATTTACCATCCTTATTACCCACATACATCATTTTAAGGATACACACATCAGTATATATGAATTACCTAACAGTGCCATCTAGAGGATAGCCTGGTCTTTGGCCCATCCACGGGTAGGGTATATGCAAAGATTTCAGCGCTACTGCATAATTTACTCAGTACTCACCCAGCAGCAAACACGTGGCACTGTTTTATAGCCACACTAACTAACAGGTTGGCACCAGATATCAGGGCCCTTCCACACTACCTCACAAGTGGATGACATGCATGAGCACTCATGTCAATGGGACAGCCTGCTCTTCTGCTCTGCCTCTCTCAGCAGAACACAGTATGGTTCAATTATTGTTGCTATAGCACCATCAAGTGGTTGGATCTAGTAGTGTCCCTCTATTGAGCCACGTGCAGTGCCACCAATCCAGAGGAGCCGGATGGCAGCATGGGTGGGAGTGTGAGATGAGGAAACGGCTCTCATTGTGTGAACACTGTATTTGTTTAAAGGGGTTGTCATGGGACCCACACCTATATTGAGAATGGAGCCCCACAAGTCAAGGAGGGCGCACTGTGCATGCGCAGCCGCCCTCCATTTATTTTCTATGAGACCGGCGAAAATATCCAAACGTTGGCTCGGCTATGTACGTCGGTCCCATAGAAAAGAATGGGAGCGGGGGCCGCGCATGCACAGTACGCTCCCGTTCACTTCTATGGAGAGCCGGCTTAATGGTGACCGGACGGAGTCCTCCAGCCACCACCTTGCGGGGCTCCGTTCTCGATATAGGTGTGGGTCCCATAGGTGGAACCTGCACCTATAAGACAATGGGGGCATAGCCTAGCGATATGACCCCTATTGTCTATGATGAAACAACCCATTTAAATAAAGTTAAATCACTTGGACTGATATTATGCTGTTTGGCCACAAGATGCCACTGTTTCCTTAGCATAGCTAAAAAGGACTGCATTTCTGGATTCATGGGATGATGAGAACTCTCAGGGCGTGGAGTTACTGGAGAAGAAGTGAAGGGTCCTCCATTTCCATTTTAGAAAGGAGCTGAGACAGACACTGAGGACCTGAGTGAGGAAAGAATCCATCGCCACCAGGTGTGGGAGCATCCTTCAGTGACCAGAGCTGCAGCCAAGTGGGGCGGATCGTGTCCATGACCCTGATCCTGTCCAGAGGAACAAGGATTGCTGCCAAGAACGCTGAGAGCCGAGGAGCAAAGCCATATACACTGCGAGATCGCACGCTTGTTAGAGAAGCCTTTGCTCGATTCACAGTCACCAGCTGATACAGAGCAGACCCGGGTCGGTAAGACCGATTGTGCGTGCACCTTATTGCAGTGTTCGCGCCTAGGATCCTAGAGACTGAGACCAGGACTGTAGTTAGTCAGGGTTTCTGTTTGTGTCAGACAACAAGGATTGTTAACTGTTCATTACAAAGACTTCACAGTTAAAGTTACAGTTCACACCGGAGAGCTGATAAACTTCACCATAAACTCAAGCCAGGCTGGCGTTTAGAAACACTAAGGTACGTGCTAGATGACGAGTTATTGGAGGGAGAATAGTATAGAGCAGTGATGCCCAACCTACGGGCCGAGGGCCAAATCCGGCCCGCAAAGCTGTGTCATGCGGCCCCTGCGACTCCCTGGAAAATCTCTAAGGCGTACCAATACGCCCCACATTGATCAGCGCAGTGAGCGCTGTGAACGGCACAGCCAGCGCAGCGATGCTGCCTGTGCCCGAAATACCCAATAGCAAAGCTCCTTACAGCATGGAGCTTTACTATTGGTTGCTATAGGCACGCGCCGGAGTGATACAGGTCGGTCAGGCAGGGGAAGCCGGCGGGAGCTGGAAGGAGGAGGGGCCGGCTCCAGGGGTGGCTGTTGTAAGGATAGCTGGGTGCGCTGCCCGAGAACCTTGGGAAACATGACAGGGCCACTGGAGAGGTAAGGAGCTGTGGACTCATGTGACTGGTACCTGGTGACCCTGTTCCCCCCTCCTTCTATCACCCCAGTAGTGGCCCTGCTCCCCCCTCCTCCTGTCACCCCACTAGTGACCCTGCTCCCCCCTCCTCCTGTCACCCCACTAGTGACCCTGCTCCCCCCTCCTCCTGTCACCTCACTAGTGACCCTGCTTCCCCCTCCTCCTGTGACCCAACTAGTGACCCTGCTCCCCCCTCCTCCTGCCACCCCACAGGGAAGAATCTGAACAGACTCCACTGACTATGATGGGATCTGTTCAGTTTCCGTTCGGGATCTTGTCTTTTTACCGGACACAAAAGTGCTCCATACAAGGCTTTTTTGTCTGGTCTTTCGACCGAATCTGCAACAGAGGCTCAAAACACAGCCTCCAACGCAGATTTGAAGGCCTACGCATTATGTATTTTAGTAATGCACACGTGCTCCCTCACAGTGTTTGCATTTTTTTCTGGCAAAGCTACCTGGTTCTGGCCAGCAAAATTTATACCATGTCTAGTGCGGCCCTCAGATGATAAATGGTTGGGCACCACTGATATAGAGTATTATAGGATTGTAAACTGTTGTGCTGCACCGCAGGCTAGCCCGTACCATGGACCCAAACATTTGTTCCTAATTTTTAGGGTAATAACAGGTAAGGTGTGGCTGTTTTAGTTGAGCCTGCCAGCATACACCGGAGGGTGCCACGCTGGGCGTCAAAAGCATCTCAGCCTTCTGGCTGGGTGTATGTAAATTTAATTGTGTATTTCTAGCATTTTTGGTCGTGCACATTACCATGTTTTAGTTAAATACCGTTTTGGCAAAAACTGGTGTTGGAGTTGCTTTCCTCTTTCGTGACTTCACTGTATCCTGTGGAGCCCTCCCCGGTACACGGCTACAGGAGAATGGAAGCTGGTCTGTTGGAGTAGCATGATTTGGGGTGGACTCCAATGAGAAATAAGTCAGGGTCTGCAGTTAACCAGTGTGGTTCTTGACTGAAGAAACTCAAGCGCAAAACAATACAGGCAAGGCACTGAGCTGGCTTCCTGTCATGGAACCATGAACCAGACGTACAACAAGAGATGAGTGGAAATAAGAAGGCTTTATTGAAAATAAAGCTGTAAGGCAAAAGTCCAAACGGCTGGCTAAACCGAAGCAGGGTCTTGCGAAACCAGAGATCAGGAACCAGAAGGGTAGTCAGATGAAGCCAGGATCAGGAACCAACAGGGTAGTCAGACGAAGCCAGGATCAGGAATCAGCAGGGTAGTCAGACGAAGCCAGGATCAGGAACCAGAAGCAGCAGCAGTCTTAGAAGCATGTGAGCACAGGAGGACCAAGCAGGGAACTGAAGCCACAGACCTCCTATATATATGAGCTAGGCATCCAGCTCCTCCCAGTGGGAAGGAGGAGCCGCAGGGTGGGAGGCTACAAGAAACCCAGAAACCAAGATGGCCACCAGCACATGTCAAACGAAGGAGAACAGCAAGGAGGTAAGACCATGACAGTACCTCCCCCTCAAGGGCCCCTCCTCCGCGGAGTAAGGAACGGTTTCTGAGGGAAGCGTGCGTGGAAGGCTCGGAGCAAGGCAGGAGCATGGACATCTGCGGAGGGAACCCAGGAACGCTCCTCTGGACCATAACCACGCCAATGGACCAAAAACTGCACCCGGCCGCGGACCAGGCGTGAGTCCAGGATATTGCTCACCTCATACTCCTCACGATTGCCCACTTGGACCGGACGAGGCCGAGGAATCGAGGAAGTGAAACGATTACACACCAGTGGCTTCAAGAGGGAGACATGAAACACGTTGGAGATCCGCATGCCAGGAGGAAGCGCAAGGGCATAGGCTACCGGGTTTACCCTGCGAAGCACTCGGAAGGGACCAACAAAGCGAGGCGCCAGCTTGGGAGTGGGCACTCGAAGGTTGAGGTTGCGGGTGGACAACCATACGCGGTCTCCGACCTGGTAGGAAGGAGCGGGCGCTCGTCTGCGATCAGCCTGGAGTCTCTGGCGCTGCGCAGAGACCTCAAGGGACCTCTGGATCTGTACCCAAGAAGCACGTAGGACGGAAAGGTGATCCTCCACAGCCGGAATATCCTGGGGAGAGAATACCTCCGGTAACACGGCAGGTTGGAACCCATAATTGGCCATGAAGGGAGACGTCCCAGAGGAAGAGTTCACCGCCGTGTTCCTGGCAAACTCAGCCCAAGGCAGGAGGTCAACCCAATTGTCTTGGTGATCGGAGACATAGCAACGAAGGAATTGCTCCAAGGCCTGATTGGATCGTTCTGCGGCCCCATTGGACTGAGGGTGGTAGGCCGATGAGAAAGAGAGATGAATCCCCAACTGGGAGCAAAAGGCGCGCCAGAACCTGGACACAAACTGACTCCCCCGATCCGACACAATCTCCTTGGGCAAACCGTGCAACCGGAAGACCTCCCTGGCAAAAATCGAGGCCAACTCTTGTGCAGAGGGTAACTTCTTGAGAGGTACACAGTGGCACATTTTGGAAAACCAATCCACTATCATGAGAATGACCGTATGGCCTCGGGATGCAGGGAGGTCCACAATGAAATCCATCCCCAGGTGTGACCATGGACGCTCCCCGGTGGCTATGGGTTGCAAAAGGCCCAACGGAAGGTGCCGAGGGGACTTACTCTGGGCACAAACGGAGCATGCCGCTACATATGCGGCGATGTCGGAACGTAGAGAAGGCCACCAGAACAGACGTGAAACAGCCCAGGACAGCTGATTCTTTCCAGGATGCCCCGCGGCCTTGGAGTTATGGTAGGTTCGCAACAACCGAGTGCGCAACTCCTCAGGCACAAAACACCTGCCGTTGGGTCTCCCAGAGGGAGCACCAGATTGAGCCGCCAAAATCTGCTCACCCAGGGGAGAGGTCAGGCTGGTGCGAATGGCGGCCAGGATCTGATTCGGAGGTATGACCGAAGTCGGAATCGACTCCTCCCCGTACAGCTCGGAGTACTGCCGTGATAAGGCATCCG
Source organism: Bufo gargarizans (assembly GCF_014858855.1). Lineage (NCBI taxonomy): Eukaryota > Metazoa > Chordata > Amphibia > Anura > Bufonidae > Bufo > Bufo gargarizans. The sequence goes on along the minus strand of NC_058085.1, from coordinate 67,229,680 downwards.
CTCTGATGTTCTTGGAACCGGGTAGGTAGGAGACCACGTAATTAAAACGTGACAAGAACAGAGCCCATCTGGCCTGACGTGGTGTCAATCTCTTGGCCTCAGAGAGGTAGGTCAGATTCTTGTGGTCCGTCAGGATGAGAACCGGAACCACCGAGCCCTCGAGCAAGTGCCTCTATTCTTTAAGGGCCTGCACGATGGCCAATAACTCCCTGTCACCAATCTGATAGTTGCACTCCGCGGAAGACAGTTTCCGGGAGTAAAACCCACAAGGAAGCAGAGGACCCTCTGGTGTTCTACGCTGAGACAGGAGGGCGCCTACTCCCGTCTCAGACGCGTCCACCTCGAGGACAAACGGCAACCCAGGGTTGGGATGCGACAGAATCGGAGCCGACACAAAGGCGGACTTTAGAGCCTCAAAAGCTCGGATGGCCTCGGGCGGCCAGACCTGGGGATTACTGCCCTTCCTGGTCAGATCCGTGAGAGGCTTGGCTAGCATGGAAAAGTCCCTGATGAACTTCCGATAATAATTGGCGAAGCCCAAAAAGCGCTGAAGGGCACGAAGACCACTGGGCTGGGGCCACTGTAAGACAGCCGAAACCTTCTCAGGATCCATGGAGAACCCCTCAGCGGAAATGATGTAACCTAAGAAGGTTACCTGGGATCGGTGAAATTCGCATTTCTCAAGCTTACCGAACAGCTTGTTCTCTCGTAACCGTTGCAACACTCGTCTGACATCCAGAATGTGGGCCTCCATGGATTCAGAATATACCAAGATGTCATCCAAATAGACCACCACACACTGCTGCAACAGGTCACGGAAAACATCGTTGATGAATTCCTGGAAAACTGCGGGCGCATTGCACAACCCAAAGGGCATAACCAAGGATTCATAATGACCGGTCCTGGTGTTAAACGCGGTCTTCCACTCATCGCCCGCCTTGATCCTTACCAGGTTATATGCCGCCCTCAGGTCGAGTTTGGTAAAGACCGTGGCCCCTTTGAGGCGATCGAACAGCTCGGAAATCAAGGGTATCGGGTAAGCGTTCTTGATCGTGATGCGATTGAGACCCCTGTAATCGATGCAAGGCCTCAACTCACCCCCAGACAAGTCATCCCCAGGAGGCGTGGGAGGAGAGGGAGGCACGGGTGGGACAGCAAACGTAGGCGCCAATCTGTTAGAAGGCCTCCGCAGGCTCTCCTGAAAGGAAGGTCTCTCCCTGAGTCTGGTGTCAATCAAAATCAGGAAAGAAATAAGAGACTCGAGCTCCACAGGTAGGTCCTTAGCTGCAACCTCATCCTTCAAGGCATCCGAGAGACCATGAGAGAAAGCAGCGACCAGAGCCTCATTATTCCAGCCCACCTCTGCTGCCAGGGTACGAAACTCAATGGCGTATTCAGCTACGGATCGTGAACCCTGTCTGATGGACATAAGGAGCTTCGCAGCAGAGGCAGCACGAGCCGGCACATCGAATACCTTCCGAAGAGAAGCAACAAAACCGGAAAACTTGGCAACCACCGGATTGTTGTTCTCCCATAAAGGGCTGGCCAAGGCCTTGTCCGAGAGCAGCGAGATCAAGAAGCCCACCTTTGATCTCTCAGTAGGAAAGGCATGTGGCAGCAACTCGAAGTAAATGCCCACCTGGTTAAGGAAACCTCGGCACTGAGTTGGCTCTCCCCCAAAGCGCTGTGGAAGGGGGGCAGAACCGGTCATACCCCGAAACACCGCAGGCGCAGCAACAGGTGTCGGGGTAGACTCTGGCGCAACAACCGGAGCGGCAGTAGGAGCGGGCCCAGGAGCGACAACCGACCCATCGGCAACGGAAGCTAAATGAGCCGTGCGTTCAAGCAGGGTTTGCAACGCCACAGCGAACCGACCCAACAGGTGATCCTGCTGATCAAGTCTGGCAACCAGCGTAGGTAGCGAGGATGGCCCTGTACCGTCAGAATTCATGGCTTGGTCCTAATGTCATGGAACCATGAACCAGACGTACAACAAGAGATGAGTGGAAATAAGAAGGTATTATTGAAAATAAAGCTTTAATGCAAAAGTCCAAACGGATGGCTAAACCGAAGCAGGGTCTTGCGAAACCAGAGATCAGGAACCAGAAGGGTAGTCAGATGAAGCCAGGATCAGGAACCAACAGGGTAGTCAGACGAAGCCAGGATCAGGAATCAGCAGGGTAGTCAGACGAAGCCAGGATCAGGAACCAGAAGCAGCAGCAGTCTTAGAAGCATGTGAGCACAGGAGGACCAAGCAGGGAACTGAAGCCACAGACCTCCTATATATATGAGCTAGGCATCCAGCTCCTCCCAGTGGGAAGGAGGAGCCGCAGGGTGGGAGGCTACAAGAAACCCAGAAACCAAGATGGCCGCCAGCACATGTCAAACGAAGGAGAACAGCAAGGAGGTAAGACCATGACACTTCCCCAGTCTCCTTCTGGGCAGAGGAAGGTTTCATGCTGAGCCTGAGCTAGTGTCACCACCAGACATCTGAGAAGCTCTGTCAGACGTTCTTCAGAACCTCCTGCCTGAGGTTCCTTTTGTTTTGCTTTTGTTTTGCTTTTGTTTTCTCATCTCGTTAGTCTCTCTCAGCTGTCATGTAGTTGCACTGATTGCATCCCTTTAAATCCCTTCCCATACTGCATCACTTTGCGGTTTATACAACTTCCTGGAGTGTGTGCATGCTGGACGCTACTACTGAGTCTTCTACAGATAAGTTTTGTTCATTCATTTGTGTTTTCCTGTTTGCTGGATCCCAGGTGACCCTGACTCCCTCCGTATCAAGTGTAGGGAGCTGGTGGTCGTGTCCCCTCACTATTATAGGGTGTTCAGGTGTTATACAGTCGAGGAACGAGGATATGTGATCATCTACCATTGAGATTTTTGCATAGGCTGAGCAGTTAGGTAGAGAGCCAGGTCTGTTGCAGGGTTTTCCCTTTGGTTCCTTAGTTTTGGATCCAGTCAGTCGGATCTTCATTTTGTGTCTTCTAGTTTTCTGTACACCTTCCGTGACATTATAAACCGCCAAAACCGACTTAAGCATGAATCCGGTTTCAACCTTGATTGACTGCATGCAGGGTCTTTCACTGGAGGTAGCAGATCTCCGGAAAACTGTCTTTCAGTTTAAGGTGACCGTTTCTGCTTCATGGAATTTGTTCTGAGCCTAAAATCTCGCTTCCGGATGCGTTCTCCGGGGGTAGTGAGAATTTTGTTCGTTTTAGAGAGGCTTGCAAACTCCATTTTCGCCTACTTCCCCATTCCTCTGGTGATGAGGAGCGAAGGGTGGGGATCATCATCTCGCTGCTCAGGGATAACGCTCAGTCCTGGGCCTTTTCGCTGTCGGTGGGGGCACGGCCCCTCTGTTCAGTGGATGATTTTTTTTATAGCCCTGGGTCAGATATATGATGATCCGGATCGTATTGCTCTGGCTGAGTCTAGACTACGTCTTTTTGCCAGGGTAAACAGTTCGCAGAGATATACTGTTCAGAATTTTGGAGATGGGCAGCTGATACTGGTTGGAATGATGCTGCACTCCGAAGTCAATTTTGCCATGGTCTTTCAGAGGGATTGAAAGATGCATTTGCCTTTCATGAGAGACCTACCTCCCTGGACACTGCCATGTCTCGGGCCGTTCGTATTGACAGGCGTCTTAGAGAGAGAGGAGAGATCACTCCTTCCTGTCATACTCAGTCCAAGGACAGTGCGGCGGTCTCATTCAGTGCACAGGGGTCTCAGTCGCTCTCAATCCCTTCTGAGCAGGAGCCCATGCAGCTGGGTTTGCTTGCCTCTGACAATAGAAGATTCAGCTCTCATAGGAAGGTTTGTTTCTGTTGTGGAGGTATAAATCATTTGGCAAATGTTTGTCCCTCTAGGAGATTCAGGCAGTTTTTTTTAGAGTAATAAAGAAACAAAAAGAAAAAAATCCTCTAAAAACGTTCCATCTGTTACTAATGGCAAGGTTGATGCGGAAATTGAAGGTTTTCCGTTTGCTTGTAGTTCCCGTTTTGTCCTACCTGCCAGGGTGGTGCTAGAGAGCAAGACCATTTTTTGTGAGATTTTTGTAGATAGTGGAGCAGCTGTCAATCTCATTGATAATCAATTTGCTATAACTCATGGTTTCCAGGTATGCATTTTGGGAAAGGATATACCTGTTTTTGCTATTGATTCCGTTCCACTTTCTCAGAAATCGTTAAAGGGCATAGTTCACAATATCCGTTTGATTGTGAGTGATACTCATGTTGAGGATGTGTCATGTTTCGTCCTAAGCGGGTTGCCTACTTCTCTAGTGTTGGGGCTACCCTGGCTCACTAAACATAACCCCACCATTGATTGGCAAGCGAGGTAAATAAATGGTTGGAGTGACTTTTGCAGAGAGAATTGCCTCACGACATCTGTTTCTGAGGTTTCTACTAAGACTGTACCATCTTTTCTCTCTGAATTTTCGGATGTGTTTTCTGAGAGTGGTGTTCAGGAATTGCCCCCTCACAGGGAGTACGATTGCCCTATTAATCTCACCCCAGGCGCCAAGCTGCCTAAATCTCGTTTATACAATCTTTCCCAACCTGAAAGGGTCGCTATGCGTGCTTATATCTCTGAGAGTCTGAGAAAGGGACACATACGACCCTCGAAGTCACCTGTTGCCGCTGGTTTTTTCTTTGTTAAGAAAAAATATGGTTCTTTAAGACCATGTCTGGATTTCAGGGAGCTGAACAGTATCACAATTCGTTACCCTTATCCGCTTCCTCTGATCCCGGACCTGTTTAACCAGATTGTTGGGGCTAAAGTTTTTTCCAAGTTGGATCTAAGAGGGGCATGCAACCTGGTCAGGGTCAGAGAAGAAGACGAATGGAAGACAGCCTTCAATACCCCTGAGGGCCATTTTGAGAATTTGATTATGCCTTTTGGTTTGATGAATGATCCAGCCGTCTTTCAGCATTTTGTGAACAGCATTTTTTATCATTTAATGGGGAAATTTGTATTAGTGTATCTAGATGACATTTTCATTTTTTTCTCCTGATTTCAAAACTCATAAGGACCACCTACGTCAGGTCTTGCTCATCCTGCGGGATAATAAATTGTACGCCTAACTGGAAAAATGTGTGTTTGCGGTTCCAGAAATTCAATTTCTGGGGTTTCTTCTTTCCGCTTCTGGTTTTCGCATGGACCCCGAGAAGGTCCACGCTGTGCTTGAGTGGGAGCTTCCTGAGAATCAGAAGGCGCTGATGCGTTTTTTGGGTTTTGCCAATTATTGCAGGAAGTTTATTTTGAATTATTCCTCTGTTGTTAAAACATTCACTGATATGACTAGAAAGGAGGTAGAGAGGCGCGTAAGGCCTTTTCTAGTATCAAGGAGAGTTTTGCTTCCGCTCCCATCTTGGTACAACCTGATATTTCTCTGTCCCTTCATAGTTGAGGTGGACGCTTCTGAGGTGGGTGTGGGTGCGGTCTTGTCTCAGGGTCCCTCTCCTGCCAAATGGCGACCGTGTGCCTTTTTCTCGAAGAAACTCTCCTCCGCAGAGAGAAATTACGATGTGGGAGATAGGGAGTTGTTGGCCATCAAGTTAGCTTTTGAGGAATGGCGCCATTGGCTAGAGGGAGCCAGACACCCTATTACCGTGTTTACTGACCATAAGAATCTGGCCTACTTGGAGTCAGCCAAGCGTCTGAACCCGAGACAGGCCAGATGGTCTTTGTTCTTTTCAAGGTTTAATTTTGTTGTTACGTTCCGCCCTGGGGTTAAGAATGTGAAGGCGGATGCCCTGTCACGTTGTTTTCCGGGAGGTGGGAATTTGAAGACCCGGGTCCCATTTTGGCTGAAGGTGTGGTGGTCTCTGCTCTTTATCCTGAATTGGAGGCAGAGGTTCAGGTAGCCCAGTCAGAGGCTCCTGATCTTTGTCCTCCTGGGAGGTTGTTTGTGCCTCTCGCTTTAAGACACAAGATTTTTAAGGAGCACCACGATACTGTCCTTGCTGGGCACCCGGGGGCAAGAGCCACAGTGGATCTCATCGCTCGGAGATTCTGGTGGCCGGCGCTTCGTAAGTCAGTTGAGGGTTTTGTGGCAGCCTGCGAGACCTGCGCTCGTGCCAAGGTCCCTCATTCACGGCCATCAGGTCCTCTCCTTCCGTTACCCATTCCTTCCCGTCCTTGGACACATCTGTCCATGGACTTCATTACGGACCTGCCTCGTTCCTCGGGGAAGACTGTGATTCTGGTGGTGGTGGACCGTTTTAGCAAAATGGTGCATTTCATTCCTTTTCCTGGCTTGCCCAATGCTAAGACGCTGGCGCAGGCATTTATTGATCACATTGTCAAATTGCATGGTATTCCTTCAGACATAGTCTCTGATAGGGGCACGCAGTTTGTTTCCAGATTCTGGAAGGCTTTCTGTTCTCGCTTGGGGGTTCGGTTGTCATTCTCTTCTGCTTTCCACCCGCAGTCGAATGGCCAGACAGAGCGCGTCAATCAGAATCTGGAGACATATCTGCGCTGTTTTGTGGCGGAGAATCAGGAGGATTGGTGTTCTTTTTTGTCCCTTGCTGAGTTTGCTTTAAATAACCGTCGTCAGGAGTCCTCTGATAAGTCACCATTTTTTGGTGCATATGGGTTTCATCCGCAGTTTGGGACATTCTCTGGAGAGGGGTCTTCTGGTTTACCTGATGAGGACAGATTCTCCTCGTCTTTGTCATCTATTTGGCAAAAGATTCAGGATAATCTAAAGAGCATGAGTGAGAGATATAAGCGTGTGGTGGATAAGAGACGTGTGCCTGGTCCGGACCTGAATGTTGGTGATCTGGTGTGGTTGTCTACTAAGAATATCAAATTGAAGGTTCCCTCCTGGAAGTTGGGTCCTAAGTTTATTGGGCCTTACAAAATCTTGTCCGTCATCAATCCTGTTGCCTACCGTCTAGATCTTCCTCAGACTTGGAAGATCCATAATGTTTTTCATAAGTCCTTATTAAAACCTTATGTCCAACCCATTGTACCCTCATCTTTGCCTCCTCCTCCGATTGTGGTTGATTGTAATCTTGAATTTCAGGTCTCTAGGATTGTGGATTCTCATGTTGTCCGCGGTTCTCTCCAGTACCTCGTTCATTGGGAGGGTTATGGTCCTGAGGAGAGGATGTGGGTCCCAGTGACGGACATTAAGGCCACTCGTCTCATCAGGGCTTTCCATAGGTCCCATCCTGAGAAGGTGGGCTCTGAGTGTCCGGAGTCCACTCGTAGAAGGAGGGGTACTGTCACCACCAGACATCTGAGAAGCTCTGTCAGACGTTCTTCAGAACCTCCTGCTTGAGGTTCCTTTTGTTTTCTCATCTCGCTAGCCTCTCTCAGCTGTCATGTAGTTGCACTGATTGCATCCCTTTAAATCCCTTCCCATACTGCATCACTTTGCGGTTTATACAACTTCCTGGAGTGTGTGCATGCTGGATGCTACTACTGAGTCTTCTACAGATAAGTTTTGTTCATTCATTTGTGTTTTCCTGTTTGCTGGATCCCAGGTGACCCTGACTCCCTCCGTATCAAGTGTAGGGAGCCGGTGGTCATGTCCCCTCACTATTATATGGTGTTCAGGTGTTATACAGTCGAGGAACGAGGATATGCGATCATCTACCATTGAGATTTTTGCATAGGCTGAGCAGTTAAGGGGAGAGCCAGGTCTGTTGCAGGGTTTTCCCTTTGGTTCCTTAGTTTTGGATCCAGTCAGTCGGATCTTCATTTTGTGTCTTCTAGTTTTCTGTACACCTTCCGGGACAGCTAGCTGTCCCTCTCTCTAAAGGCTGGTATCCTCAACAAAGGCTGGTGGTCCAGGGTCTGTGGCTCAGTTGTTCATCTGGCTTCCTGGTCAATGGCCTGGTAACCTGGGGTCTGTGGCTCAGCATATTCTTTTGGTCACTCATGCTATCAGGTAGAGTCTCTCCTGCTAAGCACTAGTCTCCTGCACACTGGCAGAGTTTCTCCTATTATAGGGGTTGTTCGGGTTCATATCTGAATCTGGACATACCCATATTTTCACCCAGGCAGCCCCCCCGATGATAGCATCAGGGCATGTCATGCTCCGATGCGCTCCCTTGCCCTGCGCTGGATTGCGCAGGGCAAGGGCTTTTTTATTTACAATAATACACTTGTCATGCCCCGCTCTGACGATGTGCGGAGGTCGGCCAGGATAGCAGCACGAGTTTAGTGTTTGTTTTGGAGCCGTGCTGGATCCGCCTCTCATCAGGTGCACTGGGTGGGGTCATTAGTTTAAATAGCACACCATCCCAGTGCCCTGTGCGGATTATAGGAATCATTGTGGTCTAGGAAGCTAGGAAGGAAGGTTGTCTGTTCCAGCTCAGAAAGATGAGTGTGATTTCAAGTTTGGTTGTTTTGTGTCATCTCTCCCATTCAGGTTCTGTGCGAGCTGACTGCTCCTATTTCCCCTCTTCACCATCTCAGGGAATTCAGGGTGTTTTCAGCCCAGGCACGGGGACACATCATACCTACCATTAAAGTCTGCATGTGGGCTGAGCAGTGCAGGGAAAGAGGTCAGGGATTAGCTAGGAGGTGACCCTTCCCCTGTCTCTCGCCCAGAGCCTGGTTGGTGGGTTATCTGTGAGTCTGAGTGCACGCCCGCTGTGACATTATAATCCCCCTACTGTGACTGCCATTACTCAGTGTTTTTTTATGGCGTCAATTGAAGCACTGGTTTGCAGGGGCTATCCCTAGAGGTTGTGGAGCTACGTGGTTCGGTCACACAGTGTCAGAATGCTCTGGCAGCTGGTGCAGGTCAAATTTGTGTGGAGCCTAAAGTGGCTCTTTGTGTGGAGCCTAAAGTGGCTCTTCCTGATCGATTTTCAGGAGGTACGGATGACTTTATCTGTTTTAGAGAATCCTGCAAATTGTACTTTCGGCTGCGTCCATCGTCGTCAGGTGATGAGAGTCAGAGGATAGGTATAATTATTTATCTGCTTAAAGGGGACGCGCAATCCTGGGCTTTTTCTCTGCAACCTGCTTCTCGGGCCCACCGGTCGGTGGAGGTATTTTTTAGGGCTCTGGGATTAATTCAATGACCCAGATCGGGTCTCGATGGCAGGGTCGAGATTATGTAATTTGTTTCAGGGGAATCATACTGCAGAGGCTAACTGTGTTGCGTTTAGGAGGTGGGCTACTGAATCAGAGTGGAATGATCCTGCGTTACGTAGTCAGTTTTGTCAGGGGTTATCTGAAAGATTGAAGGATGCCCTTGCTTTTCATAAATACCCAGACTCTTTGGAGAACGCCATGTCTTTAGCAGTACGGCTATATAGACGTATCAGAGAGAGGTATAGGGCTCCCCCTGCACAAGGTATCCCTTCTGTAAGTGGTTTCGTCTCAACTGCCTCCCCCGGTGATGTTACAGGTAACTCTGGGGTAGCGGAGGAACCCATGCAGTTGGGTCAGGTTTCTTGCCACTCTGATAGTAGAGACTTTAGGAAAGTGCACAAACTATGTTACTATTGTGGAAAGAGGGGTCATTTTATTTTTGCTTGTTCTTATGTTAAACCACAGGTGGAAGAGAAAAAGAAAAAAGAAAAAAAACTTCCCTGACACTTAATAGTATGAATGGTGTGGTGGAGCAGGCAGGTATGCAAGCTCCCTGCAGTTCCTGTTTTTTCCTTCCAGCTATGGTGGCGCTAGAGTCAAAAAATGTTTTTGTTGATGTATTCCTTGATTGTGGTGCTGGGGTAAACCTAATTAACTTTCTTTTCCTTCAAAACCTAGGACTAAGTACTTGCACTTTAGAGAACGAGATTTGTGTTTTTGCAATTGATTCTTCCCCTCTTTCTCAAAGGAGCCTTACTCACATTGTTCATGGTATTCACTTAAGGGTGGGTGATTCATATGTTGAAATTATTTCTTGTTTTGTCATGAAGGATTTGCCAGCTCCTATAGTTTTGGGGTTGCCATGGTTGACTAGACATAACCCAATTATAGACTGGCAAGCGAGACAAATCATTGGTTGGAGTGAGTTTTGTTCGGATAATTGTCTTTAGCACATCTATCTCTGGTGTGTCCATTACGGCTTTACCTCAGTATCTCTCGGATTTTGCGGATGTCTTTTCGGATGGTGGGGCTCAGGAATTGCCCCCTTATCGAGACTATGATTGTCCAGTTAATCTCATTCCAGGGGCTAAGTTGCCAAAGTCTCGGCTTTACAACCTCTCTCAACCCGAAAGAGAGGTCATGCGAAAGTATGTCGCCGAGAGTTTGGCAAAGGGTCATATTAGACCATCTAAGTCTCCAGTGGCAGTAGGTTTGTTCTTTGTGAAGAAAAAGGATGGATCACTGAGACCGTGTTTGGATTTCCAGGAATTGAACCGTATTACAGTCCGGGATCCATATCCCCTGCCTTTGATCTCTTGATCTTTTTGATCAGATTGTTGGAGCCAAGGTGTTCTCCAAGTTGGATTTGAGAGGTGCCTACAATCTGATCAGAATCAAGGAGGGGGATGAGTAGAAAACGGCCTTCAATACGAACGAGGGTCATTTTGAGAACCTGGTTATGCCTTTTGGTTTGACGAACGCGCCAGCAGTATTTGAGCGATTCGTCAATGACATTTTTCATCACCTGGTGGGGAGGTTCGTAGTAGTTTACCTGGATGACATTTTAATTTATTCTCGTGATCTGAAGACCCATCAGGATCATGTGAGACAGGTTTTGACGATCCTTCGGTTGAATAAATTATATGCCAAATTGGAGAAATGTTTGTTTGCGGTGCAAGAGCTTCCGTTCTTGGGATACATGCTTTGTGATTCTGGTTTTCGTATGGACCCCGAAAAGGTCCGGGCGGTTCTGGAGTAGGACCGACCAGAGAATCAGAAAGCTTTGATGCGGTTCTTGGGGTTTACGAATTATTATAGAAAATGTATTTTGAATTATTCTACCATAGTAAAACCTCTCACTGATATGACCAAGAAGGGCGCCGATGTCTCTGTCTGGTCAGATGAGGCATTGCAGGCCTTTTTGCATATTAAGGAGCGTTTTGTCTGCTCCCATTCTGGTGCAGCCGGATTTGTCCCAGCCATTCGTAGTTGAGGTTGATGCATCAGAGGTGGGGGTTGGAGCGGTGCTGTCACAGGGTTCATCTCCTGGCAAGTGGGTCCCGTGTGCCTTTTTCTCCAAGAAGCTCTCGGTCGCCGAGAGGAATTATGATGTTGGAGATAGCGAGTTGTTGGCTTTTGAGGAATGGCGTCACTGGTTAGAGGGGGCGTCTCACCCCATTACGGTATATACAGACCATAAGAATTTTGGCTTACCTGCAATCTGCCAAGCGTCTGAACCCTAGGCAGACCAGATGGTCACAGTTTTTTACCAGTTTCAATTTTGTGGTTACCTTTCGCCCAGGGGTCAAGAACGTCAAGGCAGATGCCTTGTCTCGCAGCTTTCCTGGCGGAGGTGATTCAGAGGATCCTGCGCCGATTTTAGCGGATGGGGTGGTGGTCTCTGCTCTGTACCCTGAATTGGAGATGGAGGTGTTGGGAGCCCAGGAGGGGGCTCCTGGTTCTTGTCCCTGCGATACAAGGTGTTCAAGGAACATCACGATACTGTCCTCGCTGGACATCCTGGTGGTAAGTCCACCTGTGATCTAGTATCCCAGAGGTTCTGGTGGCCAGGGTTACGTAAGAGCATTGAGAATTACACGACAGCTTGTGAAACCTGCGCTCGGTCAAAGGTTGCTCATACTCCACCGGCTGGTTCACATCTTCCATTGTCTATTCCGTCTCGTCCTTGGACGCATTTGTCTATGGATTTTATTACAGAACCATTGCCATTGCCTCCTCCTCCTGGTCTAGTCGAGGGAAATTTGGAGTTTGAGATCTCCAGGATTCTCGACTCTAGAGTTCTTCGGGGTTCCCTTCAATACCTGGTGCACTGGAGGGGATACTGCCCTGAGGAGAGGATGTGGGTTCCGGCGTTGGATGTCAACGCCAGCCGACTGGTGAGGGCTTTTCATAGGTCCTATCCAGATAGGGTTGGTCCGGGGTGTCCGGAGGTCACCCGTAGAAGGGGGGGTACTGTCATGCCCCGCTCTGACGATGTGCAGAGGTCCGCCAGGATAGCAGCACGAGTTTAGTGTTTGTTTTGGAGCCGTGCTGAATCCGCCTCTCATCAGGGGCACTGGGTGGGGTCATTAGTTTAAATAGTAAAAAAAATTATTTACAATTGGTCACTAGGACCATAGATGTCCCTGATTGACACGTGTTATCAAGTCTAAAATTTAACATTTATTACTTGTCCTTAAAATGTTTCGAACACTACAATTAAAATAATCAGCTATGCTTGCTAGATACATACATCAATAGTGCCAGTGACTCTGTTTACTGAGTGATTCCACTAGAGGGCGCTTGTAACTATTAGCTGTTTGAGGCTCTCCTGCCTATTATTACGGTGCCCCAGTGCTATGTTACTGCGCTCTGTTTTTGGCACAGTGCGCTACTTTAAACAGCAGTCGCCCTCATGAGGTGCACTCTCTCTCTTTATGTTTTTATCAGATCACTTCCTAGCCATGCATACACTGGCTAAAACACGCTATCTGCCCCCCGACATGTTTCGCCAAACACTTGGCGTCTTCAGGGGTTTGGGCAGTGAAGTGTGTGTTGGGGGCGGATCCCGGTTTATAAAACCTCCCTATGGGCGTGGCGGTTCTGTTGTCCAATGCGTGTCTCTCTTTCTCTTAGTCAGACCGCTCAACCACTCTTAATGTGTCTACCACTTATCGTTCTTTGATGTCTCCTCCTAGTGTCTCCCCAGCCAATGACCGTTCTCCTGCGCCAACTAGGTTGCGCTAATCCTTGGTCTGGATTGCCGATCCTTTTGATCAAATGCGCATGTCTGGGCACTTGGTCGCTGGCTGATGTCAATTCTACCTATATGCGCTCTTCCATTCTAGATGACGTCTGAACTATGCGCCGTCACCCATTGCGCATGTCATCTGACTTAGTCTCAGTTCCGTCCGGTCATAGATCGTAATGCGGCTGCTCAGGGTGATTGTGCAGACACGTCAGATTTGTGAAGTACTTGTGTTTATTCTCCCCTGTGCATTTCAGGTTCTAATCCTTTGACCTTATTTTAACTACTAATAATGATGCATCTCAATGTGCACTCCCTTCTCTTTCATTACATCCATATCCCTATCTATAAATTGATATTTTTGATGTTTATTTTTTATTTTTAAATATTTTTTAATTATTTTTTAATATTTTTACTACCCCTACATACAATCTATGCTGAGACCCATTGGGTGTACTTCTTTTCTCCCTTCATCATCTGATACTACATGCTCCCCTGTTCTTAATTTCTTCTATGGGGCTTATCTGATGTACACCCTGATGTTATCTCAGTATCTTATCTATACCTGATTGAGCCCCTCTATCTGCAATTTATTTATTATTGGACACTAACTACCCTATATCAATATCTATTTTGTCTTTTGTGTTTTATAGGTTCTAATAGGATGTCACACATCCCAGGATTCTCTAAACTCTCACCACGTAAGTATTTATTAGTGCATGACTGTGCAATTGGGCACGTGCTCATTTCTAAATCTTTTTCAATATACTTTTTAATGTGTTTTATTTTTGTTTTTTATTATTATCCATTAAATTGTTATTTTATATTCTATATTTAGTGATTCATTACTGACATTATTTGTGTCTACTTATTCTATCTTTATAAATTAATGCACTCTTTGATCATATTTGTTTACTTATTTTCACACCTCTTAATCATAGTGAATAGCAGATCTTGAGTTATTTTGATCTGGTATTGTTATGTCCATTATAATGTAGGGATTTTTATTTTTATCATTCTTTTTAGATTAAGGTTTGTTAGTTATTATTTCCTTTACTCATTGTATTTTATTTTATTATTATTTTTCTTTTTCTTATTTTTATATATAGATCTTATTTTTTTATATAAATACGGATATATTTAGAGGGATCTTATATGAGATATATTATTCTGTATCATCTACTCTCTATTTTTTGTACTCACATATATCTGCTTGGTGGTACATCATATCTAACAGAATCATATCCAGTATTCTGATCATTTTCTTGGTTTCCCAGGAGTCATCTTATCCGTCCCATATTATGCAAATCATAAAGTTCTACACATTTCTTTATTTACATTAATGTTAATTCGTTTTTTAGGAATCTTTCTCACAGGAATGAGGCATAGGTAAATCCCTCATTAAGGCCATATGGGGCCAGACTACCTAGCCTATATATCCATCTGGTTTCCACTTGTTGTAGTCTCTGGTCTAAGTTACCCATTCTTGGGCCTAGTTTAAGTTTTTGTATTCCCCATACTTTCAAATTCTGAACATTGCCATTATGTATATAGTGCATATGTCTTGAGAGGGGTGTATCACCAGTAGTATTGATCATGCTAAGATGTTTTGAGATGCGTCTTCTCAATTCTTGCATGGTTTTACCCACATAAATCTTCGGACAGTCACATTGAATGGCATAGACTACTCCCATTGATTTACAATTGATATATTCTTTGATCTTATATTTTTTATTGTCACTAGGGTTTGTAAATTCCTTCCTTGGTGACATCAGCCTGCAGAAGCTACAGTCCCCACATGGATAAGACCCAACCGTTCTAAGCCAGGTGGGTTTTGTTTGTATTTTATCCTGAATGAAGTGACTGTGCACTAGTTTTTCTTTTATATTCTGCCCTCTTCTGTACGTAATGGCTGGTCTAGGGGTGATGATCTCCCTCAACTCGTCATCTGAGAGTAGTATAGGCCAATGACGTGTCAAGATCTTACGTATCTTTTCATGTTGTCCATCATACGTGCCAATACATCGTATTGTTTTGTCATCTGGTGTTCTTATTTGTCTATTGCCAAGAAGTAGATTCATTCTACAGCTTTTCTTCGCTCTATTGTATGCGAAATGTAGAGTCTTTTTTGGATATCCTCTTGCCAAGAACTTATCATAAAGGAGCCCACATTCTCTTTCAAAGTCTTCAGTTGTCGAACAATTTCGTTTTGCCCTCAAATATTGTCCTATTGGGATTCCTTTTTTAAGGCTGGTTGGATGGTGGCTTTCCCAATGTAGGAGGCTGTTTGTCTATTTCTCCCTGATGTTCCCTCTGAAGATCTTCTAAAATTTGTACCGCTTCTGCTTCTTTAGCACTTTGTTTTGTTGGGTCTCTTTCCAAGTTTTTATGCTCTTTATATAATGCCAATTTCCTCGCAAATAAATTAACATCTTTGACCCAACTAAAACAGTCAAAATAGGGTAATGGTATAAATGATAATCCTTTGCTTAACATGGTCTGATGTTCTGGGGTCAGTGTCATGTCAGTGAGATTGATAATTTGCATATCACTAGATGTTATTGCAGCTAGGTCCCCTGGCGATACCCCCACTTGTCTCTGTCCCTGAGCTGTACCCCCGGTACTAAAAAATGGGGCATCAATGTCTGGGTAATATTCCCTGCTTGATTGGGATTTCCCAGTAAACCACTGCCAGTTGGTTGAGGCAATGATGAACAAGATGATGACTGTGCTGTCATAACTTGTTCTCCTCCTCCTCCTGTTGCTCCACTCATATTTGTTAGTACTGGATTGGGACATCTTGAGGTATCCTGCGAATATCCTCTACTATAGGCCTGTCTGTTAGATCTATTGTTTCCTCTCCGTTTATATCTGGGTCTATAGCCAGTCTTATACGTGGTAGTATAAGTTTCAGGTTCAGATATATCTGACTCTGAAATGTCAGTATTTTCGCTGCGGTTGTAATTGCTGCGATAGTTGGTTTGGTTATTTTTTACATATACCTTCCCTGTCTCAAAATCCTCTTTATCCCTGTTATACTTGCGATGTTTCCTTTCTTTAACTTCGCTTTGCAAATATTCAATATTTTTTTGGAGTTTAGTCTCTAGGTTTGTGAATTCCGTTTGAGCCCGGAATACTTGTATATCATTGATCTCCTTCTCTAGCTGTATTGCTATTTTACTCAATGACTGTTTTTCATACTCTAACAAGTATGTTTGCATACGCAGAGAGCAATCAGTCAACAAATCCTCCCAACCTTTCAAGAATTCTGGGTCATCCTGATGGGAGTTCGGTCTGATGTTAATCCTAATACCCCTATATACAATATTTTGCTGTAGGTAAGTCTCCAAACTGGTTATTTCCCAGATTGATCTTATATATTGTTTATATGTTCTGTTCAGTTCTTTGAATGCAAAGTTAATATCCAGAGCATTTACAGGTAGATTTTGTGTTGAGAAGACTCTATTTGCCTCAGATAGAAAGGCTGACGTAGTGGGTTGATTGGACAGAAAGCTGGCCATCTCTCTCCTAGCTGACCCTCTATGATCAAGATTCCTTTTCTTTGGGAGTAATTTTTGGGGTTTTCCCCCACTAACTTATCTGACCACCTTTACATATCTCTCCCTAACACGTGTTGGGACTATACAAAAATTTATTTACAATTGGTCACTAGGACCATAGATGTCCCTGATTGACACGTGTTATCAAGTCTAAAATTTAACATTTATTACTTGTCCTTAAAATGTTTCGAACACTACAATTAAAATAATCAGCTATGCTTGCTAGATACATACATCAATAGTGCCAGTGACTCTGTTTACTGAGTGATTCCACTAGAGGGCGCTTGTAACTATTAGCTGTTTGAGGCTCTCCTGCCTATTATTACGGTGCCCCAGTGCTATGTTACTGCGCTCTGTTTTTGGCACAGTGCGCTACTTTAAACAGCAGTCGCCCTCATGAGGTGCACTCTCTCTCTTTATGTTTTTATCAGATCACTTCCTAGCCATGCATACACTGGCTAAAACACGCTATCTGCCCCCCGACATGTTTCGCCATGTGTTAGGGAGAGATATGTAAAGGTGGTCAGATTAGTTTAAATAGCACACCATCCCAGTGCCCTGTGCGGATTATAGGAATCATTGTGGTCTAGGAAGCTAGGAAGGAAGGTTGTCTGTTCCAGCTCAGAAAGATAAGTGTGATTTCAAGTTTGGTTGTTTTGTGTCATCTCTCCCATTCAGGTTCTGTGCGAGCAGGCTGCTCCTATTTCCCCTCTTCACCATCTCAGGGAATTCAGGGTGTTTTCAGCCCAGGCACATCATACCTACCATTAAGGTCTGCATGTGGGCTGAGCAGTGCAGGGAAAGAGGTCAGGGATTAGCTAGGAGGTGACACTTCCCCTGTCTCTCGCCCAGAGCCTGGCTGGTTGGTTATCTGTGAGTCTGAGTGCACGCCCGCCGTGACAACACTGCTGGGAGGAGGCTTCCGCCCAGCAGTATATTCGGTGACGTCACGGGCTCTGAGTTACTACAGAACACAGTCTAAACAGAAGAGTTACTACAGAACACAACCTAAACAGAGGAGTTACTGCAGAACACAACCTAAACAGAGGAGTTACTACAGAACACAGCCTAAACAGAAGAGTTACTACAGAACACAGCCTAAGGCTACATGCACACGGCCGTTGTTTTGGTCCGCATCCAAGCCGCAGTATTTGCGGCTTGGATGCTGACCCATACACTTCAATGCGGACCCATTCACTTAGGGGCTAGAACCTGAAATCTTTTAATTCCTTGTCCTATTCACCCTAATAGAGCTCTGCTTCCTTCGCCCCTATGCTGCTGAGGAGAACATGGAGCGCGCTGGGAGCAGTGAGCGCCATGTTCTCTGATACTAGGCTGTTCAGTAGCGCAGTCTAGTATCGGTAAAAGGCAAAACACGGTATTGAATCGATACCAGTAGAAAAGTATCGATTGGATATCCCTAGTTACCACAAAACACAGCCTAAACAGAAGCATTACCATTTTAGTCTGTCCCGAAACGGCTGAGGTATGTCCTGCTCTGCTGTCTTTGTGTCTATAGGAGCTGTTTGCTTCCCACTTCACCATTCAGCTGCCGGTTCTCCCCAGCAAGCATGATATGCCGTCACACATCGCACTGCTGGTCTGTGTAGGAGGAGTGGTGCAGGCCAGGAATCAGCCTCTGTACTCCTCCTGCACAGCAAGCGCGATGTGTGACAGTATCCTGCTAGGGAGCGCTGGCAGCTGAGCTGTGATCATCGGAGGAACTAGGTAAATACTGTTTTTTTTGTTTTGTTTTGTTTTTACTTCCTGTGTAGGGGGCACATATCTGGACATAACTACTATGAAGGAGGCACATATCTTGGCATAACTACTGTGAAGGGGGCACATATCTGGGCATAACTACTGTGAGAAGGCACATATCTTGGTAGACCTACTGTGAAAGGGGCATGTCTGAGCATAGTAACTGTGAAGGGGGCCCATCTGGGCATAACTACTATGATGGGGGCACATCTGGGCATAACTATTGTGAGGGGCATAACTAATGTAAAAGGGGCACATGTGAGCATTTCTACTATGAAGGGGAACATCTGGGCATAACTACTGTGATGGGGCACATGTGGGCATTACTACTAAGGGGTACAGTGTGGACATTACTACTATGTGCTGGCACAGAGGGAATAATTATATGTATAGTGTGTATAGTTATGTTTTGGGAGGAGGTGTGGCCTAGTATGAATAAAAATGCTGAGCCTGCTACGAAAGCCACGGATATTGTCCCTCATCCCTCTAAAGTTTGGGGATATGAATAAACAAATCTTCAGACATACACAACAGAGCTAAACTGGAAATTCAAAAGGTCAATGTGTTTGTTTTTTTCCCCTCCAAAAAGTCCCTCAGTATTAGCTGGCTGTGCATTAACCCTTTCCACAATATAGTGTAATAACAGTGCACAGGAACAGGATATATTACAATAAACATAAATGTAGTTCAGCCATATAAAACTGTATAAGTGCATACAGCAATATAAATCGCCGTGCAGGTTAACCCTTCAAAGTGCAATAAAGTAACAAAGGGGTTGATGGCTTTGCATAGGGGCAATACGGGCAAATGTCCTTAGTGCAAGGTACCCTTACTCCAGGGCACTACAGTCACCGCCCAGGCCCTCCACACAGGACAGAAGGGTTACTTCCTAAACCCTTTTCAATGAGCCTTGGCCCATTTTTTTCCCCAATGCCTCGTTTGTCAAAAATTGTTCCTTTAGAGGGTAGAGTTTTCACCTCCAGTAAAAGAGGAGATAATCCTAACTAAGACTGGGCCCCCTCTTGCCCTGGGCCCCCTAGCAGTCGCACGGTCTGCCGCTATGGTAGTTACACCTTTGCTCAGAACTGCGCTGTGGAATATGTTGGCGCTAAACTAAGAATACTACGTTTTCTCCTTTTCTACATTCTTCTTTCGCCTTTTGAAATAAGTTCATATGTATCAAAAATACAAAAGGTATTTTGAGAATAAGATGAGGATTTTTTTTGCAGATGATCTACTTAAGGGCATGAAACAGAATACCCGTAGTATTAACCATTACAGTAACTGAATACGGTGTGTGTGGCAGGTCTGGCTTTTATCTGCAAGCCACTTCACTAAGTTTGTTAATTTAGTAGCACCAAAGACATGACATGCTTCTCCTGAAGTCCGGTGACGTCTGCCTAATGAATAGACCAGGGGGGTTTAGTTACTATGGACACCATCCCTATTTTTTTTTTGTACCTTCTTATCTCCGTGGAAATGGGATGCTTCTGATCTATTCATTCTCGGAACTATTCGCGGCACACACACACATCACCGGGCTGCGTACGAGGAGGGGGGTCCTAGTCCTGCATCCTGTCTCTGCTGATTTGTCTTCATTCCCCGGCAAATGCTCGCTGCCAGCACATACGTTTCTACAGTGAACCTGTAAAACTCTGAGGAAGGCGAACAGACATTTACAAGAACACAACATTAAACTCAAGAGCCTGCGAGACAACTTAAATTCTCCAAGACCTGGAACAAACTAGAAGTCCTGTCGTTTGACCAAAGAGCAATGTAGACCAATTTGGATTGACCGTATCTGATTTTTTTAATTCTTATTATTGAAATTCTCTGGTAGACTTGTTCTCTTGGCTTGGTCACAGGTCCATCACTCCATCCACGAAGCTGGATTAACCTAGCAGTGGACATCTGTGAATACTGTTCCGTACACTTGAGACCTGATGAGGAACATTCCTTATTGACTGTAGCGTATACGGATGGCGGTGCTGATCAGATAACCGGCGCTCACTTTCTACCCATCGCACCTAATGGACTGAGGATTGATTAGGTGTAAGCTGTAATGTGGATAGTTTAGAGGTCCACAGTAGGCAGTGAAGATGAATATCTCCATCCAGGTGTCGTCTTCAGACAGCTATCATCCCGAGTCTGTGCTTATCCCTGTCTTGTATTCACTTATTTTCCTGGTGGGCACAGTGGGTAACAGCCTGGTCCTGGCAGTCCTGTTAAGAAATGGCAAGATAAATAACACCACCAATCTCTTCATTTTGAACCTAGGAGTGGCAGACCTTTGCTTTATCATATTCTGCGTGCCCTTTCAAGCCACCATTTATACCCTGGACAGTTGGGTATTTGGCCCATTTATGTGCAAAGCTGTGCACTTTTTCATCTATCTCACCATGTATGCCTCCAGCTTCACCCTGACCACCGTGTCACTTGACAGGTAAGGACCTCTCGGGTTTACGAAGTTGGGGCTTTTGCATTGTTAGGCTGGAGGGCCTTTTTGTATGCAGCTAGAGCTGTGCTCTATGCTATGTGCCTGGAAAAGAAAGTGTTAAAACTATACTCTAGTGAGGTGAATGAGCACCAGGGCGGCCGGACTAATGTCAGGGGCGGATGGTAAAGGGAAGGGAATTGTATAGGAAAGATCCAAACAAACAGCTTTCACTAAATTAACTACTTGCTTTATGTAAGCATAGTCGCTCCAATTATTTGTCAAACCCTTTAGGCCTCTTTCACACGGATTGGCATTGGATGCGTTCAGGGTGCGTTCCGTGATAATCACACGATTTTGCTTGCTTGTGCTGTCCGTTTTGTATGCGATTGTGTTACGTTATTGCGTGTGTTTTTTTTTCCGTGAGGGTGACATGCGGATTGCATGCATTTTTAACACAAGAAAAAAAATTGAACCATCCTCTAGAGTCACCTGGTCACTGCAAACACATATAAATACCCTCAGCATGCATTTTTTGTTGAGAAAGCTCAATTTTTTGGATGGAGATTGGATTGTTTGGCTTGTTTGTGTGGTGGGTTTTTGCAATTTACTTTGCAGGATGTCCACTTTCCCCTTATCATCGACTGACCATGTGTTCTTGTACTGGCTGGTCTTCCATTGTTTTGGAGAGCGGCCAGAAAGGATAGAGGACGAACCGCAGAGGAAGCAGATGTGGGTGCATCCTATCATTTCACAGTGGTCCTGCAAAGGTCAATTTGTTACTTTGTATTCTGACCTCCGTGCGCACCCTGTTAAGTTCTTTAACCCATTCGTTACCAGCGCCACACGGTGCTGGAGTGATGTGTAAACATGGCGCCTGCTCGCATGTGCAGCGGACGTCATGGCCGACAGGTCTCTGCTGTTTCATACAGATCTGCGGCTAATTACCGTGACCGGCAATAATGCTGATCGTGGTAATTAAAGGCTTTAGATGCCGTGGGCATCGGTAGCTACACTGAACACTGTAAGCCTCGCTGACGAGACTTTAAGTGTTCATGCTGCAATTCTTGTTTTGGCCATCAGATGGCAGGCCATGATAAGAAATGAGCAACTTCTAGTTTAAATGTCATTTTAAAAATCCCTGATAAAACAAAATTGAAAAAACATTATTTATAGGCTCATATTTGAGCTTCAAAATCATCACAAAAAAAATATATAAACAAAAAAAAATAAAACAATAGATATAAACATCGTGGATATCATCGCAACCGAAAAAATTCCAATACGGCGAATGGCGTAACGGAATAAAGGGTCAAAATGGCTAATTTGCCATTTTTTCATTGCTTCTCTTACCCCAAAAAATGTAATAAAATGTGATCAAAAAGTCACGCACACTCCAAAATGGTATTAATAAAAACTACAGATTGTTCTGCAAAAAATTAGCCCCTAAACAGCTCAGTAGAAATAAGTATAAAAATGTTATGGGGGTCAGAATATGGTGATGTAAAAAAAAAATAAGTATTTTATCAGTTTAAATTTACTTTTACACTATTTAGACATAAAAAACCTACACATATGTGGTATCGTTGTAATCGTACTGACCCACAGAATTAAGGGCATGGGTCAGTTTTGCCGTAATCGAAACGCCGTGGGAACAAAACCCGTGAAACGGTGGAGGAATTGTGTTCTTTTTCCAATTCCACCCCATTTGGAAATTTTTTACCACTTTCCACTACATTTGATGCCATAATTAATGGTGGCATTAGATAATACAACCTTTCCCGCAAAAAATAAGCCCTCATACAGCTATGTTACTGGAAATATAAAAAAAGTTATGGCTCAAGGAAAATAGGGAAGAAAAATGAAAATGCAAAAAGAAAAAATCTCTGGTAGCCTAAGGGTTAATTATTGCCGCATGTTGGTGGCTACCTTTGATCGGCTGTTGTGGGAGTTGCGGCCTGCCTTGACTTTCCAGGACACCAACATGCAGCGGAGTGTGTCACCTGAAGAACATCTAATTATTCCTTTAACCCCATCCCGCATTATCACGTACATGTACGTGCCTTACTGCATTCCCAGGTGCATGTACGTGATGTGATCGGGCAGGTGCAGGAGCTGCACCCGCTCGATCCACAGCTAGCCGGGACCCTGCTGCATCCACCGGCATCGCTGTATGCAGCGATGCCGGAGGATTAATCCTTTAACATGCGGCAGTTAGCGCTGACCGCGGCAGGTGCAGGGTTTACAGATGGAGAGGTCTCCCTCTGACTCCATGGGCCCCCCGCGCTGCGCTGACAGGGAGCAGATAGTTTCCATGTCAGCCCTGATGCCTTCCACAGGCATCGGAGCCTGCCAGGTACGGAAGCCCAGGACATCCAGCCTGAGGGCTGGGTCTCCTAGGCAACTGTCAGCGTCTTACTGTGTAAGACACTGACAGTTAAATTCAGTACAATACATAATGTATTGTACTGAATTGAAACAGGGATCAAACCCTGAAAAGGTGAAGTCCCACAGGGGAAAAATATAAAAAGTAAAAAAGTGAAAAAAAATGTGTTTTTTTATAATAAAAAACAAAGTTTAAAGTAAAAAAATAAAAAGCGTCCTTTTCCCAAAATAAAGTAAAAAAATTGTGAAAATAAGAAAAGTAGACATATTAGGTATCGGCGTGTCCAAATAAACCGGCTCTATAAAAATATCATAAACCCCTCAGGTGAACACCGTAAAAATAAAATAAAATAAAAACTGTGCTAAAAAAACATTTATTGTCACCTTACATCACTAAAAGTGCAACAGCAAGCGATCAAAAAGGTGTATGTCCTCCAGAATAGTACCAATCTAAAAGTCACCTCATCCTGCAAAAAATGAGCCCCTACCTAATACAATCGCCCCAAATAAAAAATAAATAAATATGGCCCTCAGACTATGGAGACACTAAAACATGATTTGTTTTGTTTAAAAAATGATATTACTGTGTTAAATAGGGTTTGATTCGATTTTGATACCATAAAAAAGTATTGCGATACTCGATACGATTCAATACCACACGAAAAAATAAAACGCCAAAAAAGCCACGTGCATTCCGCATTAAAAAAAAAAGGGCGAATCACGCAGTTTTTATTTTTTATTGTTCCGGCGTTCACCACATAGGAGATTTTTTTTATATTTTAATAGCTTGGACTTTTTGGATGTGGCGATATGTGATATGTTTATTTATTGTTTATATATTTTATATGTAAAATTGGGAAAGGGGGTGATTTATACTTAATATTTTGGTGCGTTTTTTTACTTTTTTTTTTTTACTTTTTATTTAATAACTATTTCCCCCCTTAGGGGTAGAACCTGGGATCTTTTCATCCCTTGTCATATTCACCCTAATAGAGCTCTATTAGGGTGAATAGGACTTCAAACTCTCCCTGCTGCCCTGTGCATAGTACACACAGCATCAGGGATGTTACCATGGATGGCTTCAGTAGCGTCCTGGCTGCCATGGTAACCGATCGAAGCTGTCACTGCCACCAATGAGAAGGGGAGGTGACCCTGTGGCCACTGCCTCCAATTATTTTAATACTGGTGGGGTTGAGGGGGTGGGGGGCACACTGTGCCACTAATTATTTTGATACTGGGGAGGAGGTGGGGGAAGGGCGCACTGCGCCACCAATGATAATTAACCTTTAATACATGAGGCGGGTGCCGGCAGCAGATCAGCGGCAGTTGACCCCTCAGGTCTGATTGCAGCTCCCTGTCAGAGGCAGGGTGCCGGCAATGTGATTCTGCTGCCGACACCTGCCTCCTGTATTAAAGGTTAAAGAGGACCTTTCATGGGTCCAAACATTGTAAACTAACTATCAGGATATGTAGAGCGGCGCCCAGGGATCTCACTGCACCTACTATTATTCCTAGGCGGCGCTCCGTTCGCCCGCTGTGGCCCCCGGTATATTCTCCCACTTTGTATGCTAATTTCTAGCATCTGAGCAATGGGGAGGAGACTGCCCTTTTTTCTTAATGGGCGTTCCTTCTCCCTGGCTGTAGCACAGTCTGTATGCACCCTAAAATAGTACCAATCAAACTGTAATCTCATACCGAAAAAAATGAGCCCCTACATAAGACAGTTGCCCAATAAAATAAAAAAAACTATGGCTTTCAGAATATGGAGACACAAAAAATTTTTTTTTTTCAAAAATGCTTTATGTAAAACTGAAACAAACAACCCAACAAATGTGGTATTGTCGCATTCATAACAACCTGCTCTATAAAAATAGGCGCAGGCGCATTGAGGAAGGAGCGGCCGAGCGAGCGTCCGCCTCTCAGTGCGCCTGCCCCAACTAAATACCTTTACGGCGCAGGCGCGAGATCTTGATAGCATACAGGGCCAGCCAGAGGACAATCGCGTTCTCTGGACCTGTCAATCAACATGCGGAGGGGGCGTCTTTAGGATAGGAGGATGCGGCTGCTACCAGCAAGTAGCCGCCCTACTTGCTGGTAGACAGGTAATTAGCATA
This sequence comes from Bufo gargarizans, assembly GCF_014858855.1. Classification (NCBI taxonomy): domain Eukaryota; kingdom Metazoa; phylum Chordata; class Amphibia; order Anura; family Bufonidae; genus Bufo; species Bufo gargarizans. The sequence continues at coordinate 67,204,615 of NC_058085.1, read as the reverse complement.
TTATAAAAGTACATTTTTAGCAGAATCTACTAAACCAAAATGATTAATTACATTATGTATGGATAAATCGCTGTATAGGGATTATAAGTACACAAAAAAAAACGGTTTAGTGGGGTGACAGAAGCCCTTTAAGGTGTCCTGAAGGGGTTAAAGTAAGACTATATTATCAGACTCGTACATGAATGATCCACTGTTTTCCAATACATAGCTGTTTGGTCTATGGCCTGTGTATTCTGAACATTACCAGTTCTATGTCCAGTCGTGGCCAAAAGTTTTGAGAATTACATAAATATTGGAAATTGGAAAAGTTGCTGCTTAAGTTTTTATAATAGCAATTTGCATATACTCCAGAATGTTATGAAGAGTGATCAGATGAATTGCATAGTCCTTCTTTGCCAGGAAAATTAACTTAATTCCAAAAAAACTGCATTTCATTGCTGTCATTAAAGGACCTGCTGAGATCATTTCAGTAATCGTCTTGTTAACTCAGGTGAGAATGTTGACGAGCACAAGGCTGGAGATCATTATGTCGGGCTGATTGGGTTAAAATGGCAGACTTGACCTGTTAAAAGGAGGGTGATGCTTGAAATCATTGTTCTTCCATTGTTAACCATGGTGACCTGCAAAGAAACGCGTGCAGCCATCATTGCGTTGCATAAAAATGGCTTCACAGGCAAGGATATTGTGGCTACTAAGATTGCACCTCAATCAACAATTTATAGGATCATCAATAACTTCAAGGAAAGAGGTTCAGGGCGTCCAAGAAAGTCCAGCAAGCGCCAGGATCGTCTAAAGAGGATTCAGCTGCGGGATCGGAGTGCCACCAGTGCAGAGCTTGCTCAGGAATGGCAGCAGGCAGGTGTGAGCGCATCTGCATGCACAGTGAGGCGAAGACTTTTGGAAGATGGCCTGGTGTCAAGAAGGGCAGCAAAGAAGCCACTTATCTCCAAAAAAAACATCAGGGACAGATTGATCTTCAGCAGAAAATATGGTGAATGGACTGCTGAGGACTGGGGCAAAGTCATATTCTCCGATGAAGCCTCTTTCCGATCGTTTGGGGCATCAGGAAAAAGGCTTGTCCTGAGAAGAAAAGGTGAGCGCTACCATCAGTCCTGTTTCATGCCAACAGTAAAGCATCCTGAGACCATTCATGTGTGGGGTTGCTTCTCATCCAAGGGAGTGGGCTCACTCACAATTTTGCCCAAAAACACAGCCATGAATAAAGAATGGTACCAAAACACCCTCCAACAGCAACTTCTTCCAACAATCCAACAACAGTTTGGTGAAGAACAATGCATTTTCCAGCACGATGGAGCACCGTGCCATAAGGCAAAAGTGATAACTAAGTGGCTCGGGGACCAAAACGTTGACATTTTGGGTCCATGGCCTGGAAACTCCCCAGATCTTAATCCCATTGAGAACTTGTGGTCAATCCTCAAGAGGCAGGTGGACAAACAAAAACCCAGTAATTCTGACAAAGTGATTATGAAAGAATGGGTTGCTATCAGTCAGGAATTGGCCCAGAAGTTGATTGAGAGCATGCCCAGTTGAATTGCAGAGGTCCTTAAAAAAAAAGGGCCAACACTGCAAATACTGACTCTTTGCATAAATGTCATGTAATTGTCGATAAAAGCCTTTGAAACGTATGAAGTGCGTGTAATTATATTTCACTACATCACAGAAACAACTGAAACAAAGATCTAAAAGCAGTTTAGCAGCAAACTTTGTGAAAACTAATATTTGTGTCATTCTCAAAACTTTTGGCCACAACTGTATAAGTACTTAATAGTATTACACATGTATTATATATTGTACATTTACAGTAAGAAACTGTGTGTGCTTCTCCCCTGGCCACTTTTTATAGTTTACTTTGGTGTACTACCAAGTAAATTCTTTGTCAGACCATATTAAAGTTCTGCAGTTTTTTTGTTTGTTTTTTTAAATCCTGGCTGTAATCATGAGGATACGTCACCTGTGTGTATATGGTATTGGTCTGGAAGTTGATGTAGCTAAATGGTTTTCCTTACTTTAAAGTCCCAATCATGTTGTGTGGTATAATTTTATTTCAACTTGCCAGACACATTGCCATGAAATACATAAGTAATGCTGAAGTTTTTTCAGCATGTAATATTTTGTGTATTCTTGGTGCTAATGTGTTTTTCTTTTCTTTTCAGATATCTGGCGACTACATTTTGAGTTTGGAATGTTTGACCTCCACAATTGCTGGCGTGGTACAGGCTACATGTGCAACCATGTGGTTGAGACTGAAAGCCTCAGTGCTGCCACATCCAACCAGGCAGCAGTGGCTTGATATAGCCCAGGGCTTCCTGGAGAGGGCGCAATTCCCAAATTGTATAGGTGCCCTTGATGGGAAGCACATAGGGGTTAAGAAGCCACCGAACTCAGGGTCCTGATTCTATAATTATAAACGTTTTTCTCTGTAGTTTTGTTGGCTTTGGCTGACACAAACTACAGGCTTATAATTGTAGATATTGGGTCCTATGGAAGTTCGGCAGATGCTCGCATCTTCAGGGCTTCCAGAATGGGTCGCTGGCTACAGTCCAACCAACTGGACATACCACAGCCAGCAAACCTTCCTGGCTCCTCTGGTCCACCTGCGCCTTATGTGGCTGTAGGGGATGAGGTATTTGCCCTTTCTACCAACCTCATGCGTCCCTTTCCTAGACGAGGTTTGGATGAAAAGAGTCTCACTTTTAATTTTATTTTAAGTAGGGCCAGAAGGTTTGTGGAGTGCGCCTTTGGAATTTTTTCAAGCAAAAAACGCATTGCGTTTTTCACGCAGCCTCATTCACTTCTTGTCACCGACATTCCCATGACAAGTGGCAGGAGATCAGTGAGGCTGGCAACACGTGGTTTGATCTGACAGGTTTCCCTGTGGTTAAACCCCTTCTACCCCAGGCCAGTTTTCACCTTCCTGCCCAGGCCATTTTTTGCAAATCTGACATGTGTCACTTTATGTGGTAATAACTTTGGAACGCTTTTATTCATCCAAGCCATTCTGAGATTGTTTTCTCATGACACATTGTACTTCATGACAGTCAAAAATTTGAGTCAATATATTTCACCTTTATTTATTAAAAAAATCTAAATTTACCCCAAAAATTAAAAAATTTGCAATTTTCAAAATTTCAATTTCTCTGCTTTTAAAACAGAAAGTGATACCTCACACCCCCATACGTCTACTTTATGTTTGCATCATTTTGTAAATGTCATTTTATTTTTTAGGGACGTTAGAAGGCTTAGAATTTTAGAAGCAATTCTAAAAATGTTTAAAAAAACTTCCAAAATCCACTTTTTAAGGACCAGTTCAGGTCTGAAGTCACTTTGTGGGGCCTACATAGTGGAAACCCCCCATAAATGACCCCATTGTAGAAACTACACCCCTCAAGTTACTCGAAACTGATTTTACAAACTTTGTTAACCCTTTAGGTGTTCCACAAGAATTAAAGGAAAATTGAGATGAAATTTCTAAATTTAACTTTTTTAGCAGATTTTCCATTTTAATCCATTTTTGTCCTTTAACACATCGAGGGTTAACAGCCAAATAAAACTTAACATTTATTACCCTGATTCTGAGGTTTATAGAAACACCCCACATGTGGTCGTGAACTGATGTAAGGGTCGCACAGCAGGGTGCAGAAGGAAAGGACTGTCGCATGGTTTTTGGAAGCCAGATTTTGCTGGACTGGTTTTTAGACATCATGTCCCATTTAAAGCCCCCCCTGATGCACCCCTACAGTAGAAACTCCCAAAGGTGACCCCATTTTGGAAACCAGGGGATAAAGTGACAGTTTTATTGCTACTATATTGGGGCACATATGATTTTTAATCGCTCTATATTAAGTTTTTTGTGAGGCAAGGTAACCAAAAAATGGCACGTTTTTTTTTTTTTACAATGTTCATCTGACCGGTTAGATCATGCGCTATTTTTATAGAGCAGGTTGTTACGGACGTGGTGATATCAAGTATGTCAACTTTTTTAGTTTCAGTTCTACATAATAAGGCCTCGTGCTCACAAACGTGTGCACCCCGTGGTCGTGTTGCGGCCCGCAAAATGCGGGCCACAATGCACGAACACCGTCTGTGGGACAGCCGCAGCAGATCGCGGACCCATTCACTTTAATGGGTCCGCGATTCGGCGGGTTCCTCAAAAAGATAGGACATGTTCTGTATCTTTTTGCGGAAAGGAAGTACGGAATGAAACCCCACGGAAGCACTCCGTAGTGCTCCCGTAAGGTTCCACATCTCTGGATTTGTGGACCCATTGAAGTGAATTGGTCCGCATCCGTGATGCGGAATCGCCACGGAACAGCCCCTGTATATTGCAGATCCGCAAATGCGGTCCGCAATATGGCAACGGGAAGCACACGTTCGTGTGCAGGAGGCCTAAAAGCATTTTAGAAAAAAATATATGTTTTTGTGTCTCCATTTTCTGAACGCCATATTTTTTATATTTTTCTGCCAATCGTCTTGTGCAGGGGCTGATTTTTGGCAGGAAGAGTTGACGTTTTTATTGGTACCATTTCTGGATACGTATTTTTTTTGATCATTCATTATTAAACTTTATGAGGCAAGGTGACCAAAAAAATGGGTTGTTTTGGCACAGTTTTTATTAATTTACTTTTACAGCTTTCACCTGAGGGGTTAGGTCACATAATATTTTTATAGAGCAGGTCGTTACAGACGTGGCAATACCTAATATGTATACTTTTTCTCATTTATTTAAGTTTTACACAATAATAGCATTTTTTAAACAAAAAAATGATGTTTTAGTGTCTCCATAGTCTGAGAGCCATAGCTTTTTAATTTTTTTGACCAGTTGTCTTAGGTAGGGGCTCATTTATGCAAGATGAGATGATATGATGGTTTTATTTGTTTTATTTTGGGGGGCATACGCCTTTTTGATCGCTTGGTGTTGCACTGTAAATGATGTTAGGTGAAAAAAAATGGCTTTTTTGGCACTGTTTTAATTTTTTACTTTTTACAGTGTTCACCTGAGGAGTTAGGTCATGTGATATTTTTACAGAGCAGGTTGTTAAGGACACAGGAGAAACCTAATATATATACTTTTTTTTAAATTTATTTCACTTTAACACAATAATAGTTTTAGTGTCTCCATTGTCTGAGAGTCATAGTTTGTTTTATTTTTTTGGAGATTGTCTTAGGTAGGGTCTCATTTTTTGTGGGATGAGGTGAGGGTTTGACTGGTACTATTTTGGGGGGCATACACCATTTTTAATCGCTTGGTGTTACAATTTTTGTGATGTAAGGTGACCAAAAATAGCTTTTTTTTGGCACAGTTTTTATTTTTACTTTGTTCACCTGAGGGGTTACATCATGTGATATTTTTTAGAGCTGGTTGTTATTGACGTGGCGATACCTAATATGTATACTTTTTTCATGTATTTCACTCTAACACAATAAATGCATTTTTGAAACCCCCAAAAATATTTTAGTGTCTCCATGTTCTGAGCTATATTTATTTTAAATTTTTTGGGGCGATTGTCTTATGTAGGGGCTCTTTTTTGCGGGATGAGGTGACGGTTTTATTGGTACCATTTTGGGGGGCATACACCTTTTTGATCGCTTGGTTTTGCACTTTTTGTGATGTAAGGTGACAAAAATGGCTTTTTTTTTTAAACAGTTTTTATTTTTATTTTTCTACGGTGTTTATCGGATGCTGTGGATCATGTGATATATTTATAGTGCTGGTCGTTACGGGTGCGGCGATACCTAATATGTGGTGTTTTCTTTTTTTTATGTTAAATCAGCGGAAAGGGGTATTTTTTTCTTATTTTACTTAAAACGTTTTTTTTTATTAAGAACTCTTTTTTTTAACTTTATTTCTGTCCCACTCTGGGACTTTACTTTGGGGGTCTGATCCCCTCTGAAATGCATTATAATACATCTGTATTGTAATTCATTGCCTGTTAGTGTATTACACTGAGTAATACACTAACAGGTTGCCTAGGAGACCGAGCCTGGGGCTGGATCTCTTCGGCTTCTGTAGAAGGCAGGTCCCGATGCCATGCAAGGCATTGGGCAGCCTCTGTACGGCATCTGGCTGCCTTCTCACCCATCGGGTCCCCGCCACAGAAGTGCGGGGACCCGATGGGCTCCTTCACCCGCCGGAAATCCCTTCTATTCCGCGGTCAGTGCTGATCGTGGCATAGAAGGGATTAATCCGGATACAGCAGGCGCCCGGCTATCAGGGACTGCCGCGCTCGATCACTGCACTGCTCCGGTGCCCGCCTGATCACCATGACGCAATAGTACATCAAAATGCGGGAATACTATTACGTCATATGTCGGGAAGGGGTTACTAGGCGCCTGTGTTGTTTCTGGTATGGCCACACCCCTTGCCTCAGGTGTTGCTAATGTGGTCATTTATAACCTTCCTTATTTATAGTTGCTTCTCCCACAATGCTGTGTGGTTTAGGCTAGGTCTACACGACGACATTTGTCGCGCAACAATTTTTATAATTGCAGTCTATGGTGTCGCACTGCAACATGCCTCGACTGCGACACAACATCTCAAATGGATTTTCTGCGACTGTTGCTTCGCAGTCGCAGTATGTCTCATGTTGCAGTGCTACACCATAGACTGCCATCATAAAAATTGGCACGCAACATTGGTGCAACAAAATGTAGCGCGACAAATTGTAGCGCGACAAATGTCGTCGTGTAGACCTATCCTTATAGCTTCACTTTCAGTTTTGGATTGCTGGTGTGTGGATCTCGGCGGAGTTCCTGGTGCTTCCATTGCTTCTTTGAAGTTAAGTATTTCCTTTTCTATTTTGTTTGGGTTCTGTGAGTTGCATTTCCATATTGTTTGTATTAGGCCTGAAGGAGACTCCTGTTCGTCCTTACTTTTGGAGCAACAGGTAGTCTCGTCCCTGCCATTAGTACCAGGTCTGATAGGGCTAGTTAGGACTCTAGGTAATACTGTGTATGAACACAACTACCTCTGGGGTCTGTTCATACGGCTAGTCAGTCAGGATTTTGGTTAGAGTTTTACTAAGAGGTGTCTATCTTCCTTCCTTAGTTCTCAGGCCTTTTCCCCCTTCCCTCTTGCTCGTTGTGGTGTTTCGCTCCCACACCGAAGCGTGACATTATAAGTAGGGATGAGCGAATCGACTTCGGATAAAACATCTGAAGTCGATTTGCATAAAACTTCAGTTCAATACTGTACAGAGCGAGCACTCCATACAGTATGAGAATGTATTGGCTCAGATGAGCCGAAGTTATTACTTCACAAAGTCTCATGTGACTTCGCATAATAACTTCATAGATTAAATTTTACTGTAAAAAAAACAACATTTCCCGAACTCGGGTTCGGTTCCAAGTGGTTTCATCCGAAGTAGATTCGCTCATCCCTAATTATAAACCTCCAAAACCGTCATTTTTTTGTTTGTGTGCAGCCATGTATCCTATTGCTGCACTGGCAGGTCAGCTGCAAGGGCTGTCTTTGGAGGTAGCTGACCTCCGCATGACCGCCTCTGCTGTCCTAGTGGTAGTGGTTACCAGGCCTGTCTTGAACCTAAAGTTGCCCTCCCTGACAGATTCTCTGGGGGACGTGATAATTTAATTTTCTTTAGGGAGGCGTGCAAACTGTATTTTAGGCTACGTCCACACTCATCTGGGGATGAGAGCAGCGAGTCGGAATGGTTATTTCCTTGCTAAGGGGGATGCGCAGTCATAGGCGATTTCTCTGCCGACCAAATCGTAGTCTCTCCGGTCGGTTGATACATTTTTTCGAAGCTTTGGGTCTTATCTATGATGATCCGGATCGGACCTCTCTACCCGAAACCAAGTTGCGCAGCCTTTGCCAGGGTGATCGTTCCGCTGAAATTTATTGCTCAGGAGTTTAGGAGGTGGGCTACCGATACGGAGTGGAATGATCCTGCCCTCCGTAGCCAGTTTTGTCAGGGGTTATTGGAGCGGCTGAAAGACGCCTTGGCTTTTTATGAAACCCCAGTGTCTCTGGAGGCTGCTATGTCTCTGGCTATACGCATGGATAGATGCCTGAGAGAGAGATCTAGGGGCCCCCACTCTCAGGAAGTACTATCACATGATGTATCGTCCTTGTAAAGACCGGCGTCACGCACAGGGAGGGAAAAGGGAAAGCCCTGCCCAAGGGAGAGGGAAAGGTGGTGACCCCTGAATCACCTTGCGGCTGGCACCTGACTGCCCTGACGTCCCTAGACGGGTTCCTCACCCGTGCGGCGATCACGTGCCTAAACCCTGGCTTTCCCTAAAATGAGCCCTAGATAGTGAACGGGCCGGTGGGATCGCTAGTCCGCACCACTGACACTAAGAGGGAAACACCAGGGAGAGGACAGACAATACAGACAAACACATAAACCTAGGTGGGCGACCACAGCAGACCACAAAGGTCCAACAGGGATCCGGAGGGTAACGTTCTGCAACAACAACCAGAGAACGCAGCAACACAGCTCCAGTGGGTCAGTATAGAAGTCCAGGCAGGAAGCTCTATATCTGGCAACCAGAGAAGTGTGAGAGGGGAATATAAGGAGGTTGGGAGTGCTGGACAAGGAACAGCTGAGGAGAAGGAGCTACGGATCCCTGAGTGAGCCAAAAAGGGTTGCAAAGCAACCCAGAAAGCTACCATAAGGAAACAGCCCTATCTTACATAGAGCGCGCAGCCAACCGCTGCGACTTCCTGACTCCGTGTATAACGGAGTCAGGCGTGGGTCTTGACACCCTCGTGACAGTCCTCCTGTGATACTTTGGGTGAAGCTACTCTGAGTTTATGTCTGGGGACAAACCCATGCAATTAGGGGGGGCTACTCCTGGATCCGTTTTTAAGCATACTGGTAATAGGAGGGAAGTGTGCTTTTTCTGCGGACAAAAGGGACATTTTATCAGAGTGTGTCCATGCATTCAACGGCAAAAAGAAAAAAGAGGGACATTTAATTCCCATCTGACTCTTGGAGGGGTAAGAGGAGAGTCAGAAAATGTGCATTTGTCTTTTACTGGTAGTACCCGATTTCTGCTGGCTGCTGAGGTGGCACTAGAGTCAAAAACTGTGGGGCTGGGGTGAATCGGATTGATGCTCAGTTCATCCGTATACACGGGTTGTGACCGAATGCATTAGAAAAAAAACATTTCTGTTTTTGCTATTGATTCTGCACCTCTAGCTCAGAAGTATTTATCTCAAGTGGTGCATGATATCAGATTAAGAGTGGGTGACTTTCATCAAGAATTTATCTCGTGTTTTGTGTTGAAGGGTCTCCCTGCATCAGTGGTTCTGGGTTTACCGTGGTTAAGCAAGCACAATCCAACTATCGATTGGCAAGCTAGACAGATTCTGGATTGGGGTGATTATTGCATTGACAATTGTCTGAATACATCTTTTTCTTTTTTAACTACGAAGACATTACCCCCTTTTATATCTGATTTTGCCGACGTGTTTTCTGAGAGTGGATGCCAGGATTTACCTCTGCATCGGGAATATGATTGTCCTATCAATCTTATTCCCGGAGCTAAATTGCCAAAAATCTAGGTTGTATAACCTTTCGGGGCCTGAAAGACTGGCCATGAGAGAGTATATTACCGAGAGTTTAGCTAAAGGACACATAAGACCTTCCAATGGCAGCAGGGTTCTTTTTTGTTAAAAAAAAAAGGACAGAGGTCTTCATCGATGTCTGGATTACCGTGAACTCAATTGGATTACTGTCCGTGATCCTTACCTTCTTCCTTTGATTCCCAATTTGTTAAACCAGATTATTGGTGCCAAGGTGTTCTCCAAGTTGGACTTAAGAGGGCATATAATCTGGTTAGGATCAAGGAAGGGGGTGAATGGAAGACGGTTTTTAATACTTCTGAGGGGCACTTTGAGAACCTGGTTATGCCTTTTGGGTTGACCAATGCTCCTGCGGTTTTCCAGCATTTTGTGAATGACATTTTTTATCACCTGGTGGGGAGGTTTGTAGTCGTGTATTTGGATGACATACTAATTTTCTCCAGACGTGGAGACACATCAGGATCATGTTAGACAGGTGTTACAGATCCTAAAGGACAATAAATTGTACGCAAAATTAGAGAAGTGTGTTTTTGCTGTACATGAGATGAAGTTTTTGGGCTACCTGCTGTCATCTTCAGGTTTTCGAATACATCCAGAGAAAATCCATGCTGTTTTGGACTGGAATCGACCAGAAAATCTGAAGACTCTTATGCGGTTTTTGGGGTTCACCAACTAATACCAAAAATGTATTCTAAATTATTCGACAATATTAAAACCCTTAACTGACATGACTAAGAAAGGGACAGATGTCTCAGTGTGGTCTGATTCAGAGTTGCAAGCCTTTTCTGCGATTAAGGAATGATTCTCTTCTGCACCTATATTGGTGCAGCCGTATGTACAGGGATTTTTGCCGCCCTAGGCAACATAAAAATTGCCGCCCCCTTCCCCCCTTCTCAGATGATCTGCCCATATCATGACATCACACATGTTCCACCCCTTTCTCAGCATTTAAATTAAAAGAACTGCTATGTTTCCCTTAGGCCCCTTTCACACGGGCGAGTATTCCGCGCGGATGCGATGCGTGAGTTGAACGCATTGCACCCGCACTGAATACCGACCCATTCATTTCTATGGGGCTGTTCACAAGAGCGGTGATTTTCACACATCACTTATGTGTTGCGTGAAAATCGCAGCATGCTCCTCTTTGTGCGTTGCGGTGCGATAATCCACGCAACGCAGGCCCCATAGAAGTAAATGGGGCTGCGTGAAAATCGCAAGCATCCGCAAGCAAGTGCAGATGCGGTGCGATTTTCACGCACGGTTCCTAGGAGACGATCAGGATGGAGACCCGATCATTATTATTTTCCCTTATAACATGGTTATAAGGAAAATAATAGCATTCTGAATACAGAATGCATAGTAAAATAGAGCTGGAGGGGTTAAAAATAAAAAACTATTTAACTCACCTTAATCCACTTGCTTGCGTTGCGTAGCCCAGCATCTCCTTCTGTCTTCATCTTAGCTTTTTGTAGCAACAAGGACCTTTGGTGACGTTACAGTCATCACATGATCCATCACATGATCTTTTACCATGGTGATGGATCATGTGATGACTGTGACGTCACCAAAGGTCCTTGTTGCTACAAAAAGCTAAGATGAAGACAGAAGGAGATGCGCGAGCAAGTCGATTAAGGTGAGTTAAAATTTTTATTTATTTTTTTAACCCTTCCAGCGCTATTTTACTATGCATTCTGTATTCAGAATGCTATTATTTTCCCTTATAACCATGTTATAAGGGAAAATAATACAATCTACAGAACACCGATCCCAAGCCCGAACTTCTGTGAAGAAGTTCGGGTTTGGGTACCAAACACGCGCAATTTTTCTCACGCGAGTGCAAAACGCATTACAATATTTTGCACTCGCGCAGAAAAATCGCGGGTGTTCCCGCAACGTCCGTGTGAAAGGGGCCTTAGGGTTAATCAAGCTTCTTGTAGCTGTCTCCCTGACAGCCGCTAGAGGTGCTTCCGCGATTCTCACTGTGAAAATTACAGGAGGTGTCCATCTTCCTTCGTTAGTTCTCAGGCCCGATTCCATGTCCCCCCCTTCACTTTTGCTCGGTGTGGTGTTTCCCTCCCACATCGAAGCGTGACACTCCTATGGGGCCAGGACTGCATTAAAAAAACGCAGAATATAGAACATGCTGCATTTTTCATGCAACGCAGAACTGATGCGTGAAAAAAATGTACACACACCCATTGAAGTAAATGGGTCAGGATTCAGTGCGGGTGCTATGCGTTCATGTCACGCATTGCACCCCCGTGGAAAACTCGCTCTTGTGAAAGGGCCTCTTTCTGCCCTTTGCCCGGGTGCTGCCACCCGTTCAGAGATTTCGAAGCAGTTTTTCAAGGTAAAATCAGGTGTGGATCATAACAGGAGAGAAAGTATTTAGGACAGATCCTACTCCCCCACTTTTTTCCAAGCCCCTTCTGGTTTCGGCTACAAAAACTGCATAAAAAACCTGAACATGTGGCAGCACCCTTATTATTACTGGGATCGACAGAATTATTTATTTTAGGCATTTTACTTTTAGGGTAGGTCAACACAGAATGGAGGAGGAGGTTTTGAGACAGAGTTTCCTGCAGAAAGCCAGCCAAAGCCAGAAGTGGATCCAGCAAGATGGAGAAGGGTTACACGGATTGCATAGAAATAAATGAGATCGCAGCGGCAGTCGCAAGAAATCCAGCAGTGTTGGATTTCTTGCGACTGCTGTGGGGATCCCATGCATTCCTATGGGATCACCGCTACTCAGCGATCCTGGCCTCGACCAGTGTTGCTGCGTAGTGCTAGCCTAAGTCCTTTCTTTATATTTCAGATTTCTTTTAAAATCCTCTTCTGGCTTTGTCTGAAAAACCTGCAGGAAAATCTGCCTCAAAACTTCCCCTAAAAGACTGCGGGGGTCATTTATCACGGGATTGAGACTATTTTAGTCTCATACATGACTGTATATGTGGTCCACATCCGATCAGTTTTTTTTTGCAGATTGGATGCACACCCATCCATCTCAATGAGGCCATAAAAGATGTGGACAGCACACCCGTAAGTCCGTTCCGTGACACCGCAGAAAAATAGAACATATTCTATTGTCCATTTTGCAGACAAGAATAGGACTTCTCTCTATTCTCTCACGGGGGGCGGGGGGGATGTGGCATGCTCACAGCCGGGATCCATGTTTTGCGGATCCTCGATTTGCGGGCTGCAAAACACTTATGGCCATGTGCATGAGGCCTAAAGCTGTGTCAAAATCTGCAAATAAGTTTAACACATGGTGCGTAAAAACACAGCAAAATCCAAGAAAATCTGCCTGGAAAATCTGCATAAACTACACCACTGTGTGCACATGCCTCAAATATTGTAGTTTATTCATGGAGCTCTTCTGGCCCTGGTCCCGTCTGCAGCAGCTGGCTTCTCCTCTGTGTGGTCCTGGTACTTCGCTCTGCTTTAGACAATCGCTGGTTTGAGGGCCGTATTTTTTGCACTATAAGATGCACCGGCCCATAAGACGCACCTAGGTTTTAGAGGAGGATAATAAGAAAAACTTTTTTTTTTATTACACCTCAGGTCTGACCCACAATGTTAATCAGACCTCAGATCAGACCCCCCCCCCAATGCCTCAGATCAGCCCCCATCCATCAGCCGCCATTGTCAGCCATCATGCCCCCATGTCACATTTCTCCCCCTCCTTTTTACATGACCCCCTATTGTGTCAAATTTCTCCACCCCATGTCAAATTTCTCCTCCTCCATGGCACATTACCCCCTCCTTTTTAAATCAACCCCATGACCCCCTATTGTGTCACATTTCTCCCCCCCCCCCCCCCCTCCATGGCGCTGGCACAGACTGACAACATTTTATGTTATGTTTAATGTCTGGCTTTGTGTGAGTCACACCATGAGTCACCAGCTCCCTCCAGTCCCAGCTTCTACTACCCGCCACGCACCACTCGTCACACCCCCTGCTGACCCCATGACCGTGTTGCCGTGCTCACGTGCTGCTCTGTGAGTGAGAGCTGACTCTGAGGCCACAAGGCACACACACGCAGGCTGGGGCGGGCGCCTGGCGGCGCAAGAGCTACTCTGGGTACTCGCAAATGATTTATAAAAAAAAAAAGTGCTCGGGTGATCGAGTAGAACACCTCGGGATGCTCAATAAAAGTCAATGGGAGAACCCGAGCATTAAACCAAGCACCCCCTGCTCTAAAGAGGGGAGGGTGTCTGGTTCACATGAAAATGTCAGAAATTGATGGAAACACCACTGAAATGGTTCGGGAACAGGATGGGGAGGATGTCTGGATGCATCTTGGACTCACAGGTCGCTGCTGGGAAAGATGTTGTCTGAGTAGTACGCCACTTTTACAGACTGACAATAATACTCACAAAACTGAAGATCCATGTTTTTAGAGGATAAATTGTTAGGGAACATTCTTTCCTGTATGTTTACTTGTATATAAAGTGCAAGTGCTGCCAAAAATTACAAGGAAGAGGCACTCTGATACAACCTGTATATTACATAAAGGAGGGCCTCATTCACATTGTGGTACAATTGTTTAGGTAGTGGGACTCCTACACTCATAAAGCCTATGCACTAAGTGAAAGGGCTGCCAAAAATTACAAGGAACCAGCACTACAATACACCTTTTATTACACATAAAGGAGGGCATCATACACACTCTTGAAAAATTATAATTGATGGCCTGCTGGTGACCCTCAAAAACATTACGAGCAAGGGCCTGCTGCTGATCCTATCGTCTAAAACATTAGGGGGTGAGGGTCTGCTGCTCAGCTAACTCTCTAAAACATTATGGGCGTGGGCCTGCTGCTGATCTGACCATCTAAAACATTAGGGGCGAGGGCCTGCTGCTCAGCTGTTATTATGCCCCCAGCAGCACTAAATACCCGCTGTGACAAAACGCTGGCGGCAGGGCAGGCCAGCACCTCCAAGGCGTAGAGCGCCAGTTCGTGCCACGTGTCCAGCTTGGACACCCAATAGTTCTAAGGCACAGAGGGATCATTGAGGACGCTGACATGGTCTGCTACGTACTCCTTCACCATCTTCCAAAACTTTTCTCTCCTTGCGACACTAGGCCACACATCAGGGTGAGGTTAATGGCAGGGTGTCATGAAACTTTCCCCAGGCCTTGGAGAGTGTTGCCCTGCCTCTGTTGGAACTGCTGTGTGTTCCCCTCGTCTCCCCTCCTCGGTTGCCCAATGAACTACGTACTCTGCTGCCAGCTTTGTCAGGTAGAAATTTTTCCACAAGGACCTTCTTGTATTGCACCATTTTGGTAGTCCTCTCCACCACAGGAATGAAAGATGAGAAGTTCTCTTTGTAGCGCGGGTCGAGAAGGATGAACAACCAGTAAATGCATATAACGCGAGGGTCACAGGAGAGACAGCATAAAGTCAGCCATGTGTGCCAGAGTCCCAACAGAGAAGACTTCACTGTTCTCATCAGGAGGATGACTCAATATCCTCATCCTCTTCCTCCTCTTCGGCCCATCCATGCTGAACAGATGGAATAAACCTGCTGTGGGTACTACCCTCTGTAGCGGAGGCAACCGTCTCCTGCTCCTCCTCCTCCTCATCATCCAATTCGCGCTAAGACAAACGGAGGGTGGTCTGGCTATCACCCTGTGTACTGTATTCCCCAATTTCCACCTTTTCCACTTGCAAAGCATTCATTGTGAGGAGCGAGCTTTCAGTAGACACAGAAGTGGGATGGTTACGCTGATAATAGCGGCATCGCCGCTCACCATCTGTGTTGATTCCTCAAAGTTTCGCAAAACCTTACAGAGGTCAGACATCCATGCCCACTTGTCGCTTGGGAAGAGCGGAAGCTGACTGGAAAGGCGACAACCATGTTGCAGTTGGTATTCCACTACTGCCCTCTGCTGTTCACATAGCCTGGCCAACATGTGGAACGCGGAGTTCCAGCGCATGCTCACGTCGCACAACAGTCGGAGAGCTGGCAAATGCAAGCGCCGCTGCAGCGTTGCCAGACCGGCGGCAGCTGTAGATGACTTTCAGAAATGTGCACCTTCACCAGTAGCTCAGGCAAATTGGGGTAGGTTTTGAGAAACCACTGAACCACTAAGTTGAACATGTGGGCTACGCATGGTATGTGTGAGCTTGCTGAGCTCCGAAGCTGCCACCAAGCTACGCCCATTATCAGACACAACCATGCCTGGTTGTAGGTTAAGTGGTGAGGGCCACAGCTCTGTCTGGTCCCTTATACCCTGCCACAGCTCTGTGGCGGTGTGCTGTTTGTCACCTAAGCAAATTCGTTTCAGCACGGCCTTTTGCCGCTTCCCCACTGAGGCGCTACACTGCTTCCAGCTACTGACTGATGGCTGACTGGTGCTGCAAGATGAGAATTCAGAGTTGGAAGTGGAGGAGGAGAAGGGGTGGGGCGGGTTGCAGCCAATAATGTAGGTGGTGGCGCAAATCCTGATGGAAGTAGGGCCCGAAATCCTTGGCGTCGGTAGCACCTGTGCCTTCCCAGGGTATAACTCGCTCCCGGCCTCCACAATGTTCACCCAGTTTGCCGTCAGGCAAATGTAGCGTCCCTGGCCAAAGGTACTTGTCCATGTGTCAGTTGTTAACTTCCGAATAACTGCGTTGGTCAGGGCACGGGTGATGTTACAGGACACATGCTGGTGTAAGGTGGGGACGGCACACCAAGAAAAATAGTTGCGGCTGGGGACTGAGTAGTACTATGGCCTATGGGTGAGTGGCTGGTTATTTGCACTTTCGTTCAAAGGCCTGGTGTATGGACATCTGTACGCTGCGCTAGGGCACAGAAGTGGATGTACTAGCTGATGGTGCTTGCGAAGGTCCAGGTGCAGGGCGGGAGGTATCCGGGCCTGCTTCTTGGACAGGGGATTGGCCAGCACGTAACACAGGGGAAGAGGAGGCAGTGGTGTGACCGGCAAACACTGATTGTGGACCCAGGTGTTCGGCCCACCTATTAGGGTGCTTTGATGCCATGTGTCAGATCATGCTGGTGACGGTGAGGTTGCTAGTGTTCACGCCCCTGCTCATTTTGGTACAGCACAGGTTACAAATGACAATTCTTTTATCGTCCACACTTTCCTCAAAAAAGCGCCAGACTATGGAACACCTACCCCTTGGCAAGGGAGATTGCCGCATGGAGTTGCTCCGGGGAACAGTTGCGGGCCTGTCTGGTGTGGCCCGCCTTCTCCCTTTTGCCACTCCACTGCCTCTTTCAGCCTGTTGCAGTGCTGCGGATCCATCCCCCTCTGTACTGCTGTCCTCGCTCAGCTTGCCATCTTCCCAGGTTGGGTCAGTGATTTCATCATGCACCACTTCCTCTTCCTCACTCTGGTCATCCTCCTTACTTGACCTAACAACAACCTCACTTATTTGACAACTGTGTCTCATCCTCATCAACCTGCTGTTGACTAATTAGCAACTGTCTCATCAACATCATCCACTTCGTGAAACACTAATTGCTGTTCCCCACAGTCATCTTTTTGTAACTGTGGATGCTCAAGAGTTTGGGCATCAGTGCACACAATCTCCTCATGTTCCTCTTCAAGCAGGCTTGGCGAGATGCCCAAATCAAGGAATGGGGATGAAAAGAGCTCCTCGGAACATCCGAGTGTGGGATCACTTATTTGGCAGAGTGAGGAAGTGGAAGAGGAGGAAGTGGTGGATGATGAAATCACTGACCCAACCTGAGAAAATGGCAAGCGTTGTTCCCTGGAGCAACTCCTTGCAGCAATCTCCCTTGCCAAGGGGTAGGTGTTCCGCAGTCTGGCACTTTTTGGAGGAAAGTGTGGACGATAAAAGAATTGTCATTTGTAACCTGTGCCATACCAAAATGAGCAGGGGCTTGAACACTAGCAACCTCACCACCACCAGCATGATCCGACACATGGCATCAAAGCACCCTAATAAGTGGGCCGAACACCTGGGTTAAGTGCTGGCTAATCCCCTGTCCAAGACGCAGGCCCGGATGCCTCCCGCCCTGCACCTGGACCTTCGCAAGCACCATCAGCTAGTACATACACTTCTGTGTCCCAGAGCAGCGTACAGATGTCCATACCCCAGGCCTTTGAACCAAAGCGCAAATACCCAGCCATCCACCCACAGGCCATAGCACTAAATGCGCACCTTTCCAAATTGCTGGCCCTGGAAATTTTTCCATTTAGGCTTGTGGACACTGAGGCATTCCGCAGCCTGATGGCGGCGGCCATCTCTCGTTACTCAGTCCCCAGCCGCCACTATTTTTCCTGGTGTGCCATCCCCGCCTTTACACCAGCATGTGTCCTGTAACATCACCCGTGCCCTGACCAACGCAGTTATTGGGAAGGTCCACTTAATGACTGACACATGAACAACTGCTTTTGACCAGGGACGCTACATTTCTACATTTCATGCAAGTCATTTGTACCTGAAGAAGGAGTATATTCCCGAAACGCGTTGTACCGCTTGCTTAATAAGAAAGAACCCTCATTATATTCCAACCACTGGGTGGATTCTTTTTCTCTATTGAACATTTCCCTGACGGCACACTGGGTGAACGTTGTGGAGGCCGGGAGCGAGTCGTACCCTGGGATGGCACAGGTGCTACCGACGCCAAGGATTGCTGGCCCTACTTCCATCAGGATTTCCGCCACCACCTACATTAGTGGCTGCAAACCCCCCCCCCCCCCTTCTCCTCCTCCACTTCCACCTCTTAATTCTCATCTTGCAGCACCAGTCAGCCATCAGTCAATAGCTGGAAGCAGTGTAGCACTGCAGTGGGGAAGCGGCAACAGCCCGTACTGAAAATAATTTGCATAGGTGACAAACAGCACACCGCTGCAGATCTGTGGCAGGGTATAAGGGACTAGACTGAGCTGTGGCTCTCGCCACTTAACCTACAACCAGGCATGGTTGTGTCTGATAATGGCCGTAACTTGGTGGTGGCTTTGGAGCTCGGCAAGCTCACACGCATACAATGCCTAGCCCACGTGTTCAACTTAGTGGCTCAGCGGTTTCTCAAAACCTACCCCAATTTGCCTGAGCTACAGGTGAAGGTGCACCGCGTGTGTGCCCATTTACGAAAGTCCTCTACAGCTGCCGCCGTTCTGACAACGCTGCAGCAGCGCTTGCAATTGCCAGCTCACTGACTGTTGTGCGACGTGAGCACGCACTGGAACTCCACGTTCCACATGTTGGCCAGGCTTTGTGAGCAGCAGAGGGCAGTAGTGGAATACCAGCTGCAACATGGTCATCTCCTTTCCAGTCAGCTTCCGTTCTTCACAAGCGACGAGTGGGCATTGATGTCTGACCTCTGCGAGGTTTTACGCAACTTGGAAGAATCAACACAGATGGTGAGCGGCGATGCCACTATTATCAGCATATTCATCCCACTTCTGTGTCTACTGAAAGCTTGCTGCTCACAATAAAGGTGGACACTTTGCATGTGGAAGAGGTATATATGGGGGAAGACAGTACACAGGGTGATAGCCAGACCACCCTCCGTTCGTCTTCTCAGCACAAATTGGATGATGAGGAGGAGCAGAAGACGGTTGCCTCCGCTACAGAGGGTAGTACCCACAGCAGGTTTATTCCATCTTTTCAGCGTGGATGGGCCAAAGAGGAGGAAGAGGATGAGGAGATTGAGTCATCCTCCTGATGAGAACAGCGAACTCTTCTCTGTTGGGACTCTGGCACACATGGCTGACTTTGTTATGCTGCCTTTCCCGTAACCCTTGCGTTATATACGCATTTTTGCCAACACCGATTACTGGTTGTTCACCCTTCTCGACCCCCACTACAAAGAGAACTTCTCATCTCTCATTACTGTGGTGGAGAGGACTAGCAAAATGGTGCAATACCAGAAGGTCCTTGTGGAAAAATTGCTCCAAAAATTTCCAGCTGACAAAGCTGGCAGCAGAGTACGTAATTCCTTGGGCAACCGAGAAGGGGAGACGAGGGGAACACACAGCAGTTCCAACAGAGGCAGGGCAACACTCTCCAAGGCCTGGGAAAGTTTTATGACACCCCGCCAGCAACCTCACCCTGATGCGCGGCCTAGTGTCACAAGGAGAGAAAAGTTATGGAAGTCGGTGAAGGAGTACGTAGCAGACCATGTCATCATCCTCAATGATCCCTCTGTACTTTACAACTATTGGGTGTCCAAGCTGGACATGTGGCATGAACTGGCGCTCTACGCTTTGGAGGTGCTGGCCTGCCTTGCCGCCAGCGTTTTGTCAGAGCGGGTATTTAGTGCTGCTGGGGTCATAATAACTGATAAGCGCATCCGCCTGTCAACTAAAAATGCTGACAGGTTGACTCTTATCAAAATGAACAAGGCCTGGATTGCCCCTGACTTCTCTACTCCACCAGAGGAAAGCAGATGAACATAAATGCACTTTAAATGTGGCTTTTATGGTGTATTGAATACACTGTATTCCCTTGCACCCCTTCCACCAAAAAAAGGTATATGGTTTAATCTTTTTCTCGTCATCCTCCTCCATCATATCAACATGCTTATTAGGCTGCCCTCGCTCCTAATGTTTCAGAGGGTTAGCTCACCAGCAGACCCTCTACCATAATTTTTTCGATGGTCAGCTCAGCAGCAGGCCCTCGCCCCTAATGTTTAAGATGGTCAGATCAGCAGCAGGCACTCGCCCATAATTGTTTCCATGGTCAGCTCTGCAGCAGGCCCTCGCCCCCAATGTTTTAGATGGTCAGATCAGCAGCAGGCTCTCGTCCCTAATGTTTTTGAGGGTCACCAGCAGGCCATCAATCATAATTTTTTAGGAGTCAAGAGTGTGTATGATTCCCTCCTTTATGTGTAATAAAGGGTGTATTGGAGTGCCGGTTTCTTGTAATTTTTGGCCGCCCTTTCACTTCGTGCATAGGCTTTATGAGTGTAGGAGTCCCACTACCTGAACAATTGTACCACGGTGTGAATAGCCCCTCCTTTATGTGTTACAGGTTGTATCGGAGTGCCTCTTCCTTGTAATTTTTGGCAGCACTTGCACTTTATATACAAGTAAATATACAGAAAAGAATGTTTCCTAACGATTTTTCCTCTAAAATCGATTTTATTTTCGGTTTGGTGCGTATTATTGTCAGTCTGTAAAAGTGGCGTACTACTCGGACAACATCGTTCCCAGCAGCGACCTGGGAGTCCAAGATGCAACCAGACATCCTCCCCATGCTGTTCCCGAACCATTTTAGTGATGTTTCCATCAATTTCTGACCTTTTCATGTGAATCACGCACCATCCCCTCTTCAGAGCAGGGGGTGCCTGGTTTAATTCTCGGGTTCTCCCATTGACGTCCACTGTGCTAGGTAGAGCACCCCAGCATCCCGAGGTGTTCTACCCGACCACTTTGGTGCTTGATCAACACTAGTAAAGGCAGCCAGATTACTCAGCCCAAAATGCATAAAAGCAGCAGGTTAATTTAAGCTGCACTTCTAAGAAAAGGTCAGGCAGCGTGTCCATATGTAAGACAATATGTGCGTAATGCATGCCATTTACTGGTGCCTTCATGTAATTGTCTGAAATCTGAAAGCTGTATTCACGAATAGAGCCTATAGCATACAGATATATATATAGATCCATATGTATAGATGTGTTTATAGAGTGTATACCAGATCAACTCCTATTTATGGAACTCCTCTATATAATTCAAATGCTGTGCATCAACAGTGCAAATGTAGCAGAGCCTGGTTTATCAGTACATTGGTGCTACATTGTTAATGCATTTTGAATTAAAGGGTTATTCTGGTTGGCTTATGTTATCCCCTATCCACAGGATAGGATTAACTATCAGATCGGTGGGGGTCCTCCCACTGGGACTCCCACCGATCACAAGAACGGGGTCCCTGTACCGCCTGCAGCTCCCCTGAAATCACCAGAGCAGGGGGTACGGGGCCCCTATTCTCGTGATCAGTGAGGGGGTCCCCAGTGGTAGGACCCCCACCGATCTGATAGTTATCCCCTATCCTGTGGATAGGGGATAACGTTAACCAACCAGAATACTCCTTTAAACACGGCTGCCTTTATTGATTGCACTGTTGGGCCCCTTTCACACGGGCGAGATATCCGCGTGGGTACAATGCGTGAGGTGAACGCATTGCACCCGCACTGAATCTGGACCCATTCATTTCTGTGTGGCTGTGCAGAGGAGCGGTGATTTTCACGCATCACTTGTGCGTTGCGTGAAAATCGCAGCATGCTCCTCTTTGTGCGTTTTCCACGCAACACAGGCCCCATAGAAGTGAATAGGGCTGTGTGAAAATCGCAAGCATCCGCAAGCAAGTGCGGATGCGGTGCGATTTTCACGCACGGTTGCTAAGAGACGATCGGGATGGAGACCCGATTATTATTATTTTCCCTTATAACATGGTTATAAGGGAAAATAATAACATTCTTAATACAGAATGCATAGTACAATAGGGCTGGAGGGGTTAACCACTTTCCGTCCGCCCATAGGATATAAACGTCCTATGGGTGGACCTCTATTTCTGAAAGCACGTTTTAAACGTCCTTTCAGAAACAGCAGCTGCACGCTAATCGTGCAGCTGCTGATCGGGTTGCCCGCTGTCAGTGACAGCAGGGCAACCCAGAGATAAGGCAGGGACAGTGCCCAGGTGTCCCTGCCTTCTGGATCGCTGCAGACATAGCGCTCACCGAGCGCTGTGTATGCAGAGCAGGAAGCGCTATGCGCTTCCTGTTCCGGCCCGGCGGTCATGTGACCGCCGGGACCGGAGAGTGCAGGAGCTGTGTGAGGTCTTACAGAGACCTCGATCAGCCCTGCTCTGAGGCTGTACAGCGCTGTACAGCCTCTCTGGGGGGTGCATTTCTTCTGTAACTGGGGCTACTATGTCAGCCCCAGTTACAGGAGAAATCAACAGTGAAAAAAAAATGAAAAAAGTGAAGCAAATGTCCCCCAGAGGTCTTGTATGACCTTATGGGGGACGAAAAGTGTAAAATAAAATAAAAAAAATAAAGGGTTGAAAAAATAAAATAAAAAAAAGTTTCACATGTAAAAAAAAAAAAAGTCCCCAAGTAAGGAATAAAAAAATAAATTTTAAAAATAGAAAAAATAAAATAAAATAGACATATTTGGTATTGCCGCGTCTGTAAAAACCAGCTCTATAAAAATATCACATGACCTAACCCCTCGGGTGAACACCGTAAAAAAAAAAATAATAAACTGTGTCAAAACAAGCAATTTTTGTCACCTTGCATCACAAAAGGTGCAACACCAAGTAATCAAAAACGTGTATGTCCCACAAAATGGTACCAATAAAACTGTCACCTCATCCCGCAAAAAATGAGCCCCTACATAAGAAAATCTCTCAAAAAATAAAAAAAACTATAGCTCTTAGAACATGGAGACACTAAAACATAATTTTTTTGGTTTCAAAAATGCTATTATTGTGTTAAAGTGAAACAAATAAAAAAAGTATACATATTAGGTATTGCCGCGTCCGTAAAAACCAGCTTTATAAAGATATCACATGAGCTAACCCCTCAGATGAACACCGTAAAAAAAAAAAAACTGTGTCAAAACAAGCAATTTTTGTCACCTTGCATCACAAAAGGTGCAACACCAAGTGATCAAAAACCCGTATGTCCCACAAAATGGTACCAATAAAACCTCATCCCGCAAAAAATGAGCCCCTACATAAGAAAATCTCTCAAAAAATAAAAAAACTATAGCTCTCAGAACATGGACACATTAAAACATAATTTTTTTGTTTCAAAAATGCTATTATTGTGTAAAACTTTAATAAATGAGAAAAAGTATACATATTAGGTATCGCCACGTCCGTAACAATCTGCTCTATAAAAATGTCACTTGACTGAACCCCTCAAGTGAACGCTGTAATAATAAATAAATAGAAACTGTGCTAAAACAACCAATTTTTTGGTCACCTTGCCCCATAAAGTGTTATAATGAATGATCAAAAAATCATATGTACCCAAAAATAGTACTAATAAAACTGGCACCTTATCCCCTAGTTTCCAAAATGGGGTCACTTCTTGGGAGTTTCTACTGTAAGGGTGCATCAGGGGGCTTCAAATGGGACATGGCATCTAAAAACCATGTGGAGTTCCTTTTCTTCTGCGCCCTGCCGTGTGCCCATACAGCAGTTTATGACCACATGTGGGGTGTTTCTGTAAACCGCAGAATCTGGGTAATAAATATTGAGTTTTGTTTGGCTGTTAACCATCGATGTGTTAAAGAAAAAATTGGATTAAAATGGAAAATCTGCCAACAAAGTGAAATTTAAAAATTTGATCTCCATTTTCCTTTAATTCTTGTGGAACGCATTAAGGGTTAACAAAGTTTGTAAAATCGGTTTTGAATACCTTGAGGGGTGTAGATTCTACAATGGGGGTCATTTATGGGGGTATCCACTATGTAGGCCCCACAAAGTGACTTCAGACCTGAACTGGTCCTTATAAAGTGGGTTTTGGCAATTTTCTTAAAAATTTGAAGAATTGCTTCTAAACTTCTAAGCCTTCTAACGTCTTAAAAAAATAAAATGACATTTCCAAAATGATGCCAACATAAAGTAGACATATGGGGAATGTTAAGTAATAAATATTTTATGAGGTATCACTTTCTGTTTTAAAAGCAGAGAAATTGAAATTTTGAAAATTGCGAATTTTGCAAATTTTGGGGTAAATTTGGGATTTTTTCATAAATAAAGGTGAAATATTTTGACTCAAATTTATGACTATCATGAAGTACAATGTGTCACGAGAAAACAATCTCTGTTCCAAAGTTATTACCACATAAAGTGAGATATGTCAGTTTTGCAAAATTAGGCCTGGTCAGGAAGGGGGCAAATGGCCCAGATGGGAAGTGGTTAAAAAATAAAATAAAATTTAACTCACCTTAATCCACTTGTTCGCGAAGCCGGCATCTCTTCTGTCTTCATGTTTGCTGTGTGCAGGAAAAGGATCTGTGGTGATGTCACTGCGCTCATCACATGGTCCGTCACATGATCCATCGCCATGGTAAAAGATCGTATGATGGACCATGTGATGAGCGCAGTGACGTCATCAAAGGTCCTATTCCTCAAAGACGAAGAGATGCCGGCTGCGCGAACAAGTGGATTAAGGTGAGTTAAATTATTTTTTCTTTTTTTTAACCCCTCCAGCGCTATTGTACTAAGCATTCTGTATTAAGAATGCTATTATTTTCCCTTATAACCATGTTATAAGGGAAAATAATACAATCTACACAACCTTTGAACCCAAACCTGATCCTCTGTGAAGAAGTTCGGGTCTGGGTACCACATTCAGTTTTTTATCACGCACGTGCAAAACACATTGCACACGCGCAATAAAAACTGAACAATGGAACGCAATCGCAGTCAAAACTGACTGCAATTGGGTACCTACTCACGCGGGTTTGCCGCATTGCACCCGGGACGCCTCCGGAGCCAAAACATGACGCCCGTTTGAAAGAGGCCTTACAGATAAAATACATTGTGATATTTTGCACTGAGCCAATTGGCAAACATGGCTACATGTGTATACAGAATATTACACTATTATTTTTAAAACATTTTATCATTATTGCGTTATTGGGGTTCATGAGGCTTTCACCTTACTTCTAGGAGGAATCTAGTTGAAATGATCTTCTGATGTCATAGATATATGTGAGAAGATTGGCCCAGATTTACTATTTTGTTTGTGTCTCCACCTTGGTGCAAAATCCAGTGCTGCTACTGTTTTTATGCTACTTTCACACTTGCGTTTTTGCCTGATCAGGGATCAGCAAAACTGCTTCCGTTTGTGATAATACATCTGGCTACAATACGTTTATCTTGGTCTCCTCAGACCAGTAATCCATGTCCCTATTCTGCTTGTCTTCCGCAAACTGTTTGTGGGCTTTCTGTGCATCATCTTTAGAAGATCCTTCCTTCTGGGACGACAGCCAGGCAGACCAATTTGATGCAGTTTGCGGTGTATGGTCTGAGCACTAACAGGCTGGTCCCCAACCTCTTTAACCTCTGCAGCAATGCTGCCAGCACTCATACAACCTCTGGATATGACGCTGAGCATGTGCACTCAACTTCACTGGTTGACCATGGGGAGGCCTGTTCTGAGTGGAACCTGACTTGTTAAACCGCTGTATGGTCTTGGCCGCCATGCTGCAGCTCAGTTTTTTAGGGTGTTGGCAATCTTCTTATAGCCTCGGCCATCTTTATGTAGAGCAAGAATTCTTTTTTTCAGATCCTCAGAGAGTTCTTTGCCATAAGGCGCCATATTGAACTTCCAGTGACCAGTATGAGAGAGCGTGAGAGCGATAACACCAAATGTAATACACCTTTTAACACTAACGAGTCACATGACAACGGGTAGGCCCCTTTCACACGGTAGAGTATTCCGTGCGGTGCAATGCGTGAGTTGATTGCATTGCACCCGCACTGAATCCTGACCCATTCAGTTCTATGGGGCTGTGCACACGAGCAGTGATTTTCACACATCACTTGTGCGTTGCGTGAAAATCACAGCATGCTCAATATTCTGCGTTTTTCACGCAACGCGGGCCCTATAGAAGTGAATGGGGCCGCGAGAAAATCGCAAGCATTTTCACGCATGGTTGCTAGGTGACGATCGGGCTGGAGACCCGATCTGTATTATTTTCCCTTATAACATGGTTATAAGGGAAAATAATAGCATTCTGAATACAGAATGCAAAGTAAAATAGTGATGGAGGGGTTAAAAACAAAAAAATTAACTCACAGAGTCCACTTGATCGCGTAGTTGCGAATTTCTGTCTTCTTCTGTAATGTTGAGCTGCTGGCTAAGGACCTGTGGTGACGTCACATCACATGATCCAATCACATGGTCCCTCACCATGGTGATGAACCATGTGATTGAACCGTGTGATGAGCACAGTGACATCATCAAAGGTCCTATTCCTGTGCACAGCAAAGAAGAAGACAGAAGAGAAGCCGGGCTGCGCGATCAAGTGGATAAGGTGAGTTAAATAATTTTGTATTTGTTTTTAACCCCTCCAGCCTTATTGTACTATGCATTCTGTATTAAGAATGCTATTATTTTCCCTTATAACCATGTTATAAGGGAAAATAATACAATCTACAGAACACTGATCCCCAGCCCGAACTTCTGTGAAGAAGTTCGGGTCTGGGTACCAAACATGCCGATTTTTCTCACACGCGTGCAAAACTCATTACAATCTGTTGCACTTGCGCTGAAAAATTGCGCATTTTCCCGCAACGCACCCGCATCTTATCCGGGCAAAAAACATGACACCCGTGTGAAAGAGGCCGTAGGCTAATTGGGCACAATTTGGCCATTTTCACTTAGGGGTGTATCCACTTTTTGTTGCCACTGGTTTAGACATTAAAGGCTGAGTGTTGAGTAACTTTGAAGGCACACCAAATTTACACTGTTATACAAGCTGTACACTGACTACTGTACATTGTATCAAAGGGTCAGATCTACAGTGTTGTGCCATGAAAGGATATAATAAAATATTTACATAAATGTGAGGGGTGTACTCACTTATGTGAGATAGTGTATCAAATTGTGTCAATTTTATCATACTTACGTGTACCTATAACATCATGGTTGACACTTTTAATGGTGACAACCATTCTGTTTCCTGTGAAAATAAATGAGAGGTTGTCACAGCCCTTCCCAGTAGACAACAGAAGTAGAAGTGAATAATGTTTCTTTATTCTGTTGCCCAACCACACAAAATCCATTCTGTATGTCAGGGCAGGAATATGAGTATACCAGTAGATCACAGTCGAGTCACATTATTATGACCACTTCCTACTTTCGACTTCTGCAGCAAGTAACTTATGAAGCAAGCCACGTGGGTATATAAGGTGTGCGATAGGCTGTCTTCACAAATATTCCTTGTTGCTGTCGTGGGTAAAAGGGCCGATTTATCAGAGTTGCAAAAAAGGATGATTTCGGGCCAAGGGTGACCATATTTCTGAAACTGCGCAGTGTGAACTGTTCTTGTGCTGCTGTGGTGAAAGTGTATCATGAGTGGACACATGGCACATTGGAAACTGCAGAGAACCACGTGCCATTGATGTGAGAAGTACACGTTGGCTTTAAAGGAGCACAAGCAGGCTCTGACTGACCTACAGGGGTACATGTGAATCCCCCCGTGGGCCCTAGTCTCCCGCCCCCGGCACAAATGACACATAACACAGTAGATTTACTGCACTACATACATATATGCAGCGTGCTGCACCTCAGCCAGCCTATGTTCAAACACTTGGTAAATTATTTACGAAACTCCCCAGTGTATTATAGACACGATCAGGTAGCCAAGATGACATAGGTACAGAGGAAGGCCAGTAAATATCCTCTTTTCCCACAGACCTGCCTTTCCAAAGTCAGGGGCCCCCATAATCATCTTGTAGCGTCTTGCTGCGGTCTGATGCTGTGTGAGGAGGTAATAACTGAATGTATCCATGTGGTGGGCCCCCACAATACATTTTATTGGTGGTCCCTAGGCCCACCAGTCTGACTCTGGATGAGGGCAACACTCTACAGTGGAACAGCTCACTACCAAAATGAACCAGAGGGCTACCAAACATGTCTAACACAACAGTTCCAAGAACCCTACTGTGTATGGGGCTCCAAAGCAAACAGATAGTCACTGCACCTCGGCAGAACAGGCAGAAAATCGTCAGAAAAGGCTTCAATTTTCAAAGCTGTATCGAAATTGGACCTCTGCTGATTAGCAAAGGGTTGCCTTCTTTGATAAGTCATGTTTAAAACAGGAATCCGGAGTCAGCTTCGGACAGGTCTCCGTACAGCATTAAAACAAAGTTGGGAAACGAATAGAGTTCGGATCTTGGACCGAAGCTCGATTCACTCACCCCTAGTGTCCGCCAACAAACACCCTACAACCATTGCTGGAAGAACACAAGCTCATGGTGGTAGCGTTATGGGGAATATTTTACCTTACCTGTGCCGCAAGCCGGTCTGAAATCAAATGTGGTCACCGGGAGCAGGCAGTTCCAAGAACAGCTGCCGGGGGCCTTCATCGGGCTGTTCTCGGAACTGCCTGCTCCCGGTGACCGCATTTGCCAGCGAACACTGCGAACTGGCCATCACTGCTCTGGATATTAGCTGGTGTGACTCGACTGTGTAGTTTTAAATTGTTGTTGACAAGAAGTCGGGCATTGAACGTTTTAGAAATTGCTCTCAGTGGTAACACCTCATCCTGATTGGCACAAGTATAGCCGCTTAATATAATTGGCACTTACAAATCAAGCGATCATTGCTGCAGACTTTTTGTGGCAATGGAACCTGAGTTATGGATTGATCATAATTATGAAAGGTTCTTTATTGAAGTGTCTCTAATTTAAACCCAGAGCACTGAATAAACTGGCTTTTCAAAATAGGAGAAAAAAGATGCTGATCATAGGTGATGGTCACCACTCAATTTCCCCCTCCCTGCTCAATGACATTTGCGCAGGTCACAAACCATGCCCACGTAGCAAGATAGCAGCCCGAATAATCGTGTATAGAAAATAGAACAGGCCCTAAGCCTAAAGTAAACTTCCACATTAGCCATTCAGCCTTCATAAGGTATTTCTTCGGTGGGTTCAGGGTGGTGTCCTTTCGGGCACATGTCCAGCTTTTCCTCAGTAACTGTCCCAGCTTCTAACAGTAGATCAGGCTGGTAGCAGTTAAAAGATGAAACTGAACACCTGCAACCACCTGGGTGAGTTGGACAGAGAAATAAGGAAAAGAACAAACAACAGGTGAACCTTTAAAAATGTATCTGTAATTTGAATTGCATGCAATTCCAAAAGCATTCAGATCCAGATGTTGCCTTGAAAAAATGTAAAATATTTTTGTGGGACCTCATTAATGTTTTTTTTTCTCCTTTCAGGTACCTTGCTATACGTTACCCATTGCGTTCAAGAGAACTACGTACACCCAAGAATGCTCTGATGGCCATCACCCTCATCTGGAGCTTGTCATTAACCTTCTCTGGACCTTATCTCAGTTACTACCAGGAATTTCAGCTGGTTAACCTTACTGTCTGCCACCCTGTGTGGCAAATCTCTGATCGTAAGACCATGGATCTTTGTACTTTTATCTTCAGCTATGTCATCCCTGTGCTGGTTCTTAGTTTGACCTATGCCCGCACCATACGATATCTCTGGACTTCTGTAGACCCCATTGAACACATGTCTGAATCGAAGAGGGCCAAGAGGAGGGTGACTCGTATGATCATCATCGTTGCTGTCTTGTTCTGCTTGTGTTGGCTTCCTCACCACCTCGTAATTCTCTGCATGTGGTTTGGATATTTCCCCCTTAATAACTTCACTTACGCCCTACGTATTCTCTCACACCTGGTGTCCTATGCCAATTCTTGTGTAAATCCAGTGGTCTATGCCTTAGTCTCCAAACACTTCCGGAAGGGATTTCGTAAGATATTTCGTTGCTTGTTGTTACGCCAAAGGTCAGCCAACAAGATCCACGTGGTCCCTCGAGTCCATGCAGGAGTCAGCACGTTAGAAGTGGCGTGTACAGAGGTGACTCAGTTAAGTGAAGGTGCATTGCATTGCTCTGCCTGTTGTCATGATCCTGGAAGCCCATGGAAAGAGACAGAAAGAGTTGGAGATAAAAGAGGTCCGGCGTTCATCACATTTAATGTTACCTAGTTAGGAGAGTCAAGGTTGAGGAGAAACGTCTTCAACAACTTTCTCCATCAGCGCCATCCATTTCTGAAAATTTGCAGAAGCAAAGCTACTATCCACCAATAAACATTTCTAAAACCAAAGTAGCAACTGTTCTCTTGGACCCTGATAGTCCAGAAGACGTGTGTATTTTGAGGACTACATATGCAAATCAATCTGAGCACCATCAGCATTGACTTTACACATTCTTGTGGCCTTAAGAGGGCATCTGTCAGCAGATTTGTACCTATGACACTGGCTGACCTGTTACATGTGCGCTTGGCAGCTGAAGGAATCTGTATTGGTCCCATGTTTATATGTGCCCG
Source organism: Bufo gargarizans (assembly GCF_014858855.1). Classification (NCBI taxonomy): domain Eukaryota; kingdom Metazoa; phylum Chordata; class Amphibia; order Anura; family Bufonidae; genus Bufo; species Bufo gargarizans. The sequence continues at coordinate 67,174,043 of NC_058085.1, read as the reverse complement.
CATTGCTGAGAAAAATGAGGTTTTATTATGCAAATGAGCTTCTAGGAGCAACGGGGGCGTTGTCATTAGACCTAGCGGCTTAGCTCTTTCTGCAACTGCTGCACCCTCTACACTTTGACAGGTCCAGGTGTGATGACATTGACACTGCTTTGCCCTATCAATCAAAGTGCAAAGGGTGTGGCAATGGCAGAGAGAGAGCTGAGCCTCTAGGTGTAATGGTAACTCTCAGCAATGCAGGCACATATGAACATGGGACCAACACAGATGTCTTCAGCTGCTAAGAGGTCAGCGAGTTTCATAGGCACAAATCTGCTGACAGATGTCCTTTAATGGGCTTTTCATAGAATGAGTTAAACTGAGAAATCTGGGTTTTTGCTCCGGACTGATGACCGGTACCCCTTTTTTCTGAAAGCTGCAGTACCAGCACATAACAGCTTTTTCTTGATTGTCCTTGAGAGGATAATGCACTTGAGCCATCGATTATCATCACTGTGTAAGAAAACTAAAAGCTGGTATCTGCAGTATATCTTTGATTTAGCAACACGCTAATAAATGTATCTTAAAGGGATGGTCTGAGATTTAAGAAAGGGTCTGCTTTTTTTCTTTCAGAAACGGCAGTCCTCCTTTCCAAAGCTTTTATGTGGTATTGCAGCTGAGCCCTTTTGAAATCTCAGGCAAGCCCTTTCAGGCACTTATCCAGGCCTTATTTTTATAATTGTGAAGCCAGCGTGCCTCGGATAGTGCAGCACAACTGTATAAACTCAGTAATTATTAATTGCTTTAATTTGCTGATGTGTTACTTTAAGACGCAGCATTGCTTATTGAATGTATAACCAGAAGCTGAATAAATAATACTGAAGAAGGAGAAGTTATCAGTGTCTATTGCACTTAGTAGGGACCTACAATCAACAGACATCAACATGATGTCGTGTTCATCAGGCTGTATAAAAAAAAAAGGATGAATACGACCAAATGGGGCCCGATTTATAGGCCATGATCTCTGGGGCCTTCACTACCTTGGGAACTTAAAGGGTGGCCCCCAGGTGTGTAGCTATAGGGGGTGCAGAGGTAGCAGTCGCTTCCGGGCCCAGGTGCCTGAGGGGGCCCAAAGACCCTTGTGCCACATAAGAAGACATTGATATTATAGAAAGTGCATGCTGGTCAAGTTACACCTCTGGCTGGAGGGAAGGGGTTAGGTCAAGAATTTGGCATGGGGGGGAAGGGTGTTGCTGTTTAAATTTTTGCCTCAGGCAGCACGAAGACTATGTGCTTCCTTGCCCCTGGTCACAAAGCACTGAGGGAAGAGGGTTCCAAGCTGAACTCTTGCCCCAGGGCCCATGAACCTTTAGCTATGCCCTTGGTGGTCCCATTTGGAATGTTCTTGGCATATCATAGGATATGCCATAAATGTCCAATAGGTGCGTGTCCTTTGGGACCCACTCCTATCTCAAGAACTGGGACCTGAAGTGAATGGAGAGCAACCACACATACAGATGATGTCATAGAAAGAAGGATCGGGCATGTTGAAGATGACATACCATAATCTTCGTTCTCATGGAAGATAAGAAAACACAGTTGTATCTGGAAGCGCCTTATTCCATTCTTTCCATATGCACACTGGGCCAAACCGATCTGATCTTGCATGTATGTGGCCATCTTCAGGAGCACTTCACAATCCATTGTTGTTGTCCAGGCTGCTTCTTCCAATAAGGTTGTTAAAATCCCAACTGGATCAGGTAACCGAGCTGTCCAGCAGGTGCAATGGAGCCTCCCACTCCCTACCCTGCCATTCACATTATAGGTCTGGGCTATTAGACCACCACCTCTAGGAAAACAGGGTTCAACTGATGGCAGTTCTTCAGCCAAGAAGAAACAGGAGAGGTGGGCATATATGTATGTGACTCTCTCACCTGGAGTCTAAAGCATTTACAGTGCCCTACAATCAGGCAGATTATCGGAAATGAACGTTCCTGCGAACGCTTGTTCCCGACAATCTGCCCATCTAAATGTGCCGCCGATCACCCGATGAATGAGCAAAATGCTCGTTCATGGGGTGATCCTGTCATTCATGCAGGCACACCAATCATCTTTTCTGAGCAGCAAATCGTGCTGTCTAAACAGCGATCTGCTGCCCAGAAACAATGATTCTCTATGGGGACGAGCAATCTCAATAGTCGTCGGCCTCATACTATAAAGATCCATCGTCCTCATACTATAAAGAAGACCATGCAGCAGTCTCCTTCACCGAAAGAGCAACTGACTGTCTGGAAGGAACACTTCCTTCCAGACAATCGGCTGTAACATTGTGCAGTGGAAACCTGCCTTCAGGTCTAGCTCACACTTCAGTGTTTTGATCAGCTATTGTGAGCCAAAACCATGAGTGAAGTCTACACAGATATAAGATATTAGAAAGATTTGCTTCGGTTCTGGGTTTTGGACCTGCACCTGGTTTTGGCTCACAATAACTGATGGAAATCACTGAACTGAACAACACTGAAGTATGATCTAGACTTAAGGTGTTAGTTTTCTCAGTTTGTCCATGATCTCAAAGACCAATGGAGAGTGTTATGTACATGTGTGGTTGCAATATGAGGTATGGTGGGGTCCTTTCCCAGTGCTGGTCTCCACCAAAGTTTTTAGTCAGTGGTCTACACCGGTCTTGATCTGGCCCTATTTTCTGGATATGTACGTCAGTTATATCCAGATTGTCTGACTTACTTTATATCAGGTTGCTTTATGGACAGGCAGAATGATAAAAATGTTCACAAAGAAGCCGTTCTCACTTTGAAGTGGGAGATTAGCCTGAAGAGAAAAAGGTTTAGAGAGTTTAAAGGGCATCTGTCAGCAGATTTGTACCTATGACACTGGCTGACCTGTTACATGTGCACTTGGCAGCTGAAGACATCTGTGTCGGTCCCATGTTCATATGTGCCTGCAATGCTTAGAAAAATGATGCTTTAATGTATGCAAATAAGCCTCCAGGAGCAATGGGGGCATTGCCGTTACACCTAGAGACTCAGCTCTCTCTGCAAGTGCCGCACCCTCTGCACTTTGACAGGACCGGGCATTGCAAATGTAATCAAAGTGCAGAGAGGGTGACAGTTGCTGAGAAAGCAAAGCCTCTAGGTGTAATGACAACGCCCCCGTTGCTCCTAGAGGATCATTTGCATATATTAAAACTTCATTTTTCTCAGCAATGCGGGTAGATATAAACATGGGACCAACACAGATGTCTTCAGCTGCCAAGCGCACATGTAACAGGTCAGCCAGAGTCATAGGTACAAATAGAATTGTGGGTATCTTGATGCTTGCTCACTTTTAAACTTATAATGGAACTTATATTGTACGTACTCTGCATCTTGAATACAGGGGTGTAACTTTAATATATAAAGCTCCCCCGAACACATAGATTTCAATTTCTGGGGCACAGACAACCTAAGGACACACCATGATGTATGCCTTTTAATAAATTTGCACATATTACTGCAATGTATTTTAGTTTAAAGGGGTGGGCCAGATTCCTACATTGATGACGTATCCTCAGGATAAATCATCAATATGAGACTCTACTGATCAGTTGTTTGAAGAGAACACTGTGCTCGTAGGAGCACTGCATTCTCTTCACTGTTTATCTGCTGACCATCGACATTGCAGTAGCAAACAGGTGTAATTGCAATTTCTCTGTCCCCGTTCACTCCAATAGGAAGGAGCAAACAGAGTGTTACTGCTATTTTCCATTGAAGGGAATGGGACTGAAAAACAGCAATTACACCTGCTCGCCATTGTGATGTTATATGAGCACTGCATTCTCTTCAAACAGCTGATTAGCGGGGGAGCCAGAAGTCAGACTTCCGCCAATCTGATAATGATTACCTATCCTGAGGATAGGTAATTAATTTAGGAAACTGGCCAATGCCTTTAAGGATGTCTGTCAGCAGTCTTTACCATAAAAAACTGCTGACAGCACTAAGTAAGGGCTGGGAAGAGCATTATAAACATACCTTTTGTGTACCTTTGCTATCAGGAGTAGTGTGGATATGAGGATTCACTGTGATGAGCTCTCTTCACAGCTTCTCTCCTCTGCTCTGAGTGACAGCTGTAGTAGTTTTCTGGTCGGATGCTACAACTGGCACCGAGTGGAAGGGAGGGGCTGTGCAGCAGCTAATTGCAGAGAACAGAGTGCAATTCACAGTGAAGCCTCACCTCTAGGCTACTTGCAGGAGCAGTGCCAGGGAGAATAAAAGTTCATATTAACACTATTTCTGATAAGAGCTTTCCAAAAGAATATGCCTCCCAAGTGTCCCTCTTTTGGTGGGACAGGCCCCCTTTTTGATGCACGTCCCTCTGTCCCTCTCTGCTCCTTATATGTATTGTTTTTTTGACCACGGAAATAATTGTGCATGAATAAACTTACTAAATTGCTTCTTGCTAAACTATCCGTATGGTCTCTACCTGTATATTAGACCTCAAATTAATTATTTGGTGCAATTTGAACCTTATAATATCTATAATCTGATGGTTTATATGCTAATATTTAAAGGGATATTGAATCGCAAGGAAAGAAAAAACTGTCCCAGGGGTTGGACATGCAGTAAAAAATAAATAAAAGCACTTATGCGCTCCCCAACGATCCCCAGCCCTGTAGTTCTAATGGAGCTAATTTCCCGCAGCACCTCACTTTCCGCCAGTGAATGGATCTTTTACAAAATGCGCTGCAAGTATTCCTCTTTGTCCATCCAAAAAGTTGGGTAGTATGCAAAAAGGTATCTTCGTTCTACTGTCCCTGGACCCTACCTAGTGTCTGACTGGGCTTCCTGGGGCCCACCAGAGGAAATTATTTTCCTTACATTATCAATAAAGTTTAATGGATCAAAGAAATATACACTAGTGGCAAGTGATTGGCTCCAAAGGCAGCCAAATGTTTTTTTTTTCCTCTTCTGGGTCTTTGGGGCCCGCTATGGTATTGATCCTGACCCTACCTAGTGCTGTCAATGGTTTTGCATTGCCTACTGATAGATACTAATAGATTAGGGCAGTGGTGGGCAAACTTTTTAGTCAACTGAGCCAAATAGCAACTAAACTGCAATTGAAATTTCTTTTAAGAGCCACATTTTTTCCCTACCCGGGAACTTTAACTACCCTCATCACTTCCTGTTGTGACACAGCACGTTCCGACGTTTGGAAGGAGGAGGTTCCTAATAGTGGGAGGAAATATGGGTTATATGAGATGTACACGCCCTCTCCAGCTTTGCTAGGTGAAATGGGGCCCTGGGGCAAAAAACAATAAGGCCCCCCCCCCCCCAATGCACATTTCTCCAGTCCAAACAGAACCAGGGCGGCCGCGGCCCCGGCCCCATGGCACATTTCTTCAGCAATCTGAGATGTCTGTGCATGTGCTGGCACTGCTGGAGAAATGTGCCATGGGGATGCCCTGGTTCTGTCACTTCTCTCTCATGACTCCCCCCCCCCCATGCACATTTCTCCAGTTCAAACAGAACCAGGGAGGCCCCATGGCACATTTCTCCAGCAGTGCCAGTGCCAGCACATGCACAGACATCTCTCTCATGACTGTTCCCCCACCCCCCTCAATCCAATGCACATTTCTCCAGTCCAAAAAATAGAACCAGGGCGGGCTAGTACACTGGCTGGCACTACTGGGACAGGTGAGATGGTGGGTATGGGATCCAGTAACTAAGTTGTTATAATTAATCAACCTACCTACATGGCTGCCTCCTGTCACAGTCTCAGAAGATTCTTCTTTGTGTGGGCAGCGGGACTTCCCTGGCAGAGTCTGCTCGCTCCTTCTTCTTCTTCTGGGGGCGGAGCTGTGGCAACGTCAGACAGACGGGAAGACGTGCCTGCCTGTGCGGCAGCACGCTCACTCACTGCCACCGCTCGAGTCTATTAAAGAGGCAGGCAGAGCGGGGCTCAGAGTGGCCACCGGCGGAGGGGCCCCCTCCTTTCCATATTAGTCCGGACTCCGCGCCGCCCAGGACTCCATGCGCAGCTGCGCTTAGCGTAGCGGAGTTAGAAAACTTAGCAGCACTAGTATTGCGGGCCGGTGCTGGGGGGCCCCTGTAAGAGCCGCATTCAAGGGGCTAAAGAGCCGCTTGTGGCTCGCGAGCCGCGGTTTGCCGACCACTGGACTAGAGTGTCCATACGTCCTCTTTTTCCCAATATGTCTACTTTTTGGGATATAGAAAAACTGTCCGGCCAGGATTTATAATCTAACAAAAATGTTTGGGATTCTCAAGGTGGGTGGCACCACTGAACGGGCACTATTACTAGTAAGTGCTTTCATTGTTCATTAGTACACAGGAGGTGCGAACCGGAGAGAGCGTTGAGTGTAGCACTTCACTGGTATTACGCACCACTCCCTGGTTTTCTTCAGGCCCCGCTCTGCACTCTCTCCTGACTGCATACAACAGGAGGTGCACTCTGGATCTCCAGAGTGGTGGGTCCTTCCTGAGCAGGATAGGTAAGTTGTTTTATTCATTTTTTGTGTCTGATCTGAGGTCTGCAGGGATCTGAGGGAAGAGGATTTAGGGGGCCACATGAATTGTGGGGTTTGATCCAAGGTCTGCAGGGGTGTGAGAGAAGGGGGTTTAGCGGGCCACATTAAGCTAGAGTCTGATCTGAGGTCTGCATTTAAGTGAAGTAGATTATAGAGGCCATGAATTTGGGGTATGGGCCTTGAGCCTGTATGAATTTGTAGTCTGTATAAACTTGGAGTCTAACCTGGGTTTTGTATTAACTTGGGGCTAATCTGGGTTCTTTAATAGTTATAGGGTCTGTCAGGAGGTCTGTATTAATTTTAGGGTCTGGTCCGGGGCTCTTCTATTTTGGTGGAACAGTATTTTAGGTTATTGGCAGCATTATTAGTACAGTACTGTGGGCACACGGGACAGCAGTGGGAACAGTATTGGTGCTATTGGAAGGGGCAGTTGGATAGGGGGTTCTTTGCCACAGAGCAGTGATGGCAAACCTATGGCACACGTGCTAGAGGGGGCACTCAAAGCCCTCTCTATGGGCATGTGGCTCTGTGTGGACCGTGCGTTGGTCGCCACCTGTGCACTATTACCAATGAGCGCTTCCATTGTGGAGTGCTCACTAGTACAGCTTTTGCCCCCTCTTCTGCTTGTGCTAAAAAATGATAAATCTCACCTCCTTCATCTGATCACGCCATGGAGAACACTCGCTGGTCCCTGGTTACGCAGTAGAGGACCTATGCTACAGTGTGATGACATTTTGCAGAACTGACTGGAAGCAACAGGATCTGTGAAATGTCATCACACTAGAGCGCAGGTCCTGTACTGCACATCCAATGACCAGCGAGTGTTCACCGCGGCACGATCAAATGAAGCAGTAAAAGGGGGGAAAATTGAGGGATGAAGGAAAAATAACTTCAGTCCAGACCTTGAGATGAAGTTTAATGGAAGCTTTACTTGAATAAATGTCTCTCCAAAACAGTTTTCGGGCTTTGTCTTGGTTCCAGCAAGCTTTAGCCTGAACTGGCAGGCAAACTCAACTCTGCTTTATCTCTTTCTCTCTGCTGTACAGACAGGCTAGCTTAGAAACTTTGATTCCTTCTTTATGCTGCACTCCACTCTTTAGTCTAATGTTTCTTGTGGACAGCCACACAGAAATCACCCACTCTCAGGTCCGGACCACTCATACATCTCTTGTCAGCCATTAGTTTATACTTGTTGCCCATTTTTAAAAAAATTATTTTGAATTTTCCGCCAAAAAGATGACAAAGAAGAGGAAAATCTTTCCTCTTCAGGTATACCAGAATTCTCAGTACCAGAAAATGTGGCAAACTGTGGATGGAACCCATATGCCCCAAAAAACAACGACTTATCAGTGGACTCCTGCCTATGGTTATTTATGGCAAACTTGGCCACAGACAAAAATGAAGACCACTCCTCCTGATTCTCTGAGAGAAAACATCTCAAATAAGTCTCCAGATTCTGGTTAGTGCATTCGTTCGGTCTGTCCATTCGACTGAGGATGAAAGGCCGAGGAGAAGGACAATTATACCCCCAGGCGAGTACAGAATGCCTTCCAGAATCTGAAAACAAACTGAGCCTCCCTATCAGACACCACATCAGAGGGAATACCATGTAGCTTTACAATGTTATCGACAAACACTTGTGCGAGAGTTTTAGCATTAGGTAGACCTGATAAGTGTGACATTTTGCTGAAGCGATCAACAACCACCAGAATGACAGTTTTTTCCAAAGAATTTGGCAAATCTGTGATAAAGTCCATGGATATATGAGTCCAAGGTCTGGACGGGATGGACAACAGAAGTAGAGATCCTGAAGGCCGAGTATGTGTCACCTTAGCACGTGCACAAGTACCACAAGCTGCAACCAGAATCTACGAGAAATGATATCTGCTCCCAGGGTGTCCTGTAAGAACTGTACAGTGATGTTCCTCGAACACCTTGTGTCATAACTTGGAAGGAACAAACAACTTCCCCGGAGGACAGAACTCTGGTGCATTTCCCTGACCCTCCCACACCTCTGCCTCAAGGTCGGGATAAAGGGCGGATATTACTACCCCTTCAGCCAATATCAGACCAGGATCTTCCGAATCGACCCCCCCCCCCCCTCACCCAGGAAAGCTATGCGACAAAGCATCCGCCTTGACATTCTTAACCCCAGGGTGATAGGTGACAACTAAATTAAATCTGGTAAAAAACAATTACCATCTGGCCTGCCTTTGGTTCAGACATTTAGCCGACTCCAGGTAAGCCAGATTTTTGTGATTGGTAATTACCGTAATAGGATGAATTGCTCCTTCCAACCAATGATGCCATTCCTCAAAGCCAACTTAATGGCTAGCAACTGTCACGGAAGGTGTACAGAAAACTAGAAGACACAAAATGAAGATCCGACTGACTGGATCCAAAACTAAGGAACCAAAGGGAAAGCCCTGCAACAGACCTGTCTCTCTCCCTAACTGCTCAGCCTATGCAAAAATCTCAATGGTAGATGATCGCATATCCTCGTTCCTCGACTGTATAACACCTTAACACCCTATAATAGTAAGGGGACACGACCACCAGCTCCCTACACTTGATACGGAGGGAGTCAGGGTCACCTGGGATCCAGCAAACAGGAAAACACAAATGAATGAAACAAAACTAATCTGTAGAAGACTCAGTAGTAGCATCCAGCATGCACACCCTCCAGGAAGTTGTATAAACCGCAAAGTGATGCAGTATGGGAAGGGATTTAAAGGGATGCAATCAGTGCAACTACATGACAGCTGAGAGAGGCAAACGAGATGAGAAAACGAAAGCAAAACAAAAGGAACCTTAAGCAGGAGGTTCTGAAGAAAGTCTGACAGAGCTTCTCAGATGTCTGGTGGTGACAGCAACTCTCTATTAAATACGTCATAATTCTTTTCAGCAGTTGAGAGCTTCTTAGAGAAGAAAGCACATGGGCGCCATTTACTAGGTGAAGGGCACTGCAACAAGACTGCTCCTACCCCTACCTCTGATGCGTCAACTTCCACAATGAATGGCTGTGACATATCCAGTTGCACCAGTATAGGAGCAGAAGCAAAACATTCCTTCACCGCTGAAAAGGCTTGTAATGCCTCATTGGACCAGACTGAGACATCCGAACCCTTCCTAGTCATGTCTGTTAAAGGTTTAACCACATTCGAGTAGTTAAAAATGAATTTACTGTAGTAGTTGGTGAACCCCAAAAACCACATATACGCTTTCAGATTTTCGGGTTGATCCCAGTCCAACACAGCACGGACCTTCTCTGGATCTATGCAAAAGCCTGAAGATGAGAGTAAGTAACCCAGGAATTGTACTTCCTGAACTGCAAATGCACACTTTTCCAACTTAGCATACAATTTATTCTCTCTTAGGAGCTATAACACTTAACGTGATCCTGATGTGTCTCCATGTCAGGAGAATAAATTAGAATAAGATACACCACCACAAACCTGCCCACCAGATGATAAAAAGATGTCATTGATGAAATGTTGAAAAACCGCAGGGGCATTGGTTAACCCAAAAGGCATGACCATGTTCTCAAAATGACCTTCAGGGATATTAAAGACCGTCTTCCATTCGTCCCCTTCTTGATCCTTACCAGATTATATGGCACCGACAATCTGATTAAACAAATCAAAGGAAGGGGATAAGGATCATGGACAGTAATGTGATTAAGCTCACGGAAGTCCAAACATGGCCTAAGAGTTCCGTCCTTTTTCTTAACAAAGAAGAACCCTGCATCCACTGAGGATTTGGATGGTCTGATATGACCTTTAGCCAAACTCTCGGTGATATATTCCCACATGGCTGCTCTTTTGGGTTTAGAAAGATTATACAACAGAGACTTGGACAACCTAGCTTCGGGAATAAGGTTGACGGGGCAATCATACTCCCGATGCGGAGGTAACTCCTGGTCTCCACTTTCAGAGAATACATCAGAAAAATCTGAAATAAATGAAGGTACAACTTGAGTGGTTACAACAGAAAGCGATGTGCTAAGACAGTTTTCTATGCAATAATCACTCCAATCAAGAATCTGTCTCGCTTGCCAATCGATGGTGGGATTATGTTTGCTTAACTATGGTAAACCTAGCACCAAGGGAGCAGGCAGACCCTCCAGCACAAAACACAAAATGGATTCTTGATGAGAATCACCCACTTTTAAACGGATGTCCTGAACCATTTGTGACAAACATTTCTGTGAGAGTGGAGTGGAATCAATTACAAACACCGAAATATTTTTGTCTAATGCACTTGTTGTCAACCTATGCATACGGACAAACTGACCATCAACCAGGTACACCCCTGCCCTACTGTCAATAAACACTTCAATTCCCACAGTTTTGGAATCTAGCGCCACCTCGGCAGACAGGAGAAATCGGGTACTACCAGCAAATGCCAAAAGTAAATTCTCAGATTCCACACCACCAAGAGTGAGATGAAGATTAAACATAGTTTTTTCTTTTTCACCTTGACGCTGAACATAAGGACATACGTTAACAAAATGTCCCCTTTTTCCACAGAAAAAAGAAGAGTCTCTTCTTAAGCCTAAAGTTCTTATCACCAGGTCCAGGAGTAGTTCCTCCCAGCTGCATTGGTTCATCACCAAACATGAACTCAAGTGTCTCTCTACCCAAAGTGGAGGAGGCCGCCACCTTATATGATAGTACGTCCTGAGAGCGAGGAACCATAGATCTCTCCCTCAGGCATCTATCAATACGTACAGCAATGGACATGGCCACCTCCAATGACTCAGGATATTAGTAAAACGCCAACACGTCCTTCAGGCTATCGGTTAACCCTTAACGTATCCGTGGCCCATCTTCTAAATTCAGAGCAATAGGTCTCCTCAGAAGCTCTCCCTGCCGTAAGCCAAGCAACTTAGCCTCGGCCAGGGAGATCCGATCTGGGTCATCGTAGATAAGACCTAGAGCTCTGAAAATTCATCTACCGACCGGAGGGACTGTGACCCGGTCAGCAACGAAAAAGCCCAAGATTAAGCGTCACCTTTAAGTAACGAAATTATTATACCCACTCTTTAACTCTCGGCCCCAGAAGAGTTAGGACGTAGTCTAAAATATAATTTGCACGACTCCCTTAACCGAATAAAGTTGTCACTTCCCGGAAAATCTGTCCGGGAGAGTGACCTTAGGTTCAGGGCAGGCATGGTTCCCACTGCCAGAACCAGCCGCTGTGGTCTCTGGATCTGTGAGATGGTTGTGAGGAGGTCAGCTACCACCAGACAGCCCCTGCAGTTGTCCGACCAGTGCAAAAATAGTATCCATCGCTGCACTGACACTAACAAAATGGCGGTTTTTCTGCAGTTGATAATGTCACAGTGTAGGGGGAGGGGAGGAACACCAGAATGACAACAAATAGTTATTAAATAAATCGTGGTAGTAGATAAAAATATGAGAATACTTCAATGGTTTATTTCATGCAAATTATGAAGAAGTTCGCAGGCTGGAGAGTGGAATGGCCCTTCAGTGTTGATAGGCGGTGACGTAATTTGCGCTTCCTCGGACTGCTATGTTATTAAATAAAAAGTGTAAAAAAAATAAAATATGTAAAAAAAAAAGGTTAAAAAAAAACCCACCAAAATATTAAGTATGAATCACCCCTTTCCCAATTTCACAAATAAAATGTATAAATAATAAACATATTACATATTGCCACTTCAGAAAAGTCCAAACTATTAAAATATTTCAAAAATGTATGCGGTGAACGCCGGAACAGAAAAAATAAATAAAAACTGCGCGATTCGCCATTTTTTTAATGCTGAATACACGTGGCTTTTTTGGTTTCTTTTTTTTGCGGGGTATCGAATGGTATCGAGTATCGCAATACCTCTTCATGGTATCGAAACCGAATCAATGATTTGCTATCGCAACAACTCTACTCAGATCTTCTAACCGCTGTCACGGGAGGGACCGTGACAATAAGATGACATTGTGTTAGCCCATTAAAGACAGTAGCAGGGTGCAGGAGTGGTAACACCACTCTGGGGTGTTACACATTCTTAGATGGAAAAAACATGGTTAATGAATGCACACTTGGACCAGACTCATTAAAGCGGTTGTCCAACCTTTTACAACTGATGATCTATCCTGAGGATAGACCATCACAATATCTATGGGGGGGAGTCCAACACACTGCACCCTTCCAGATCAGCTAATCTACACAGCTCCGTCCATTGTGCAGTGGACCGAGCTGGTAATGGCAGTGCTGTTCCCATTCACTTTAACAGGAGCAGCGTTGCAGTTACGAGCTCTGTCTACTGCATAACGGATGGAACTATGTAATTCTGGTGAAAAAGCTACTGCAGAACAGCTGATTGATGGAGGCGCAGAGTGTCAGCCATCTTCTCAACCTGATAGTGAAAGCCCATCCTGAGGATAGGCCATCACTTGTAAAGGGTTGGACAACCCCTTTAGGGTATATGGCGAGCCTGCAAAATAAAGGTACATGTGTCGGATCTCTGTGGGATTTTTGGTGTGTAAATGCTACAGATTTGATGCAGATTTCACCCTTTGCATTGCAGTGGAAATCTGCACCATAAAATCTAAGCTGTATGTCAAGTTCTGTACAGATTTTATTGCATAAACTTTACACATCCCGTGGGTGAGATTTTTTTTTTTAACTCCATGTGTGGCTGTACCCTAAGGGATCAGGACCCCCAATTCCCTTCCTCCCAATCCCTCTTTTTCCCCTATATCTTCTGTAAATATAGTGCCCGTGAGTTCTGAGGGTACATGTGTGAGGTGCGGGAGCTGCACCCACCCGAACCCTAGCATGCTACTTCCTCCCTAGAAGCCATGAGCAGTGACTGTAGTTCCCTGGAGAAAGGGTACTTTAGACTATGAACATTTGGGGACATTTGCAATTATTGCTACTATGCAAAGCCAGGAGTTAAATTGCACTGTGATTTATGCTGTTTGGTGCACTTATACTGTTTCATATTGTTGAACTGCATTTATATGTTTATTGTACTATATCCTGTTCATATGCACTGTTAGAACCATATATTGTAGTTGCACTGTAGGAAGGGTTAATGCACAGCCAGCTAATATGGAGAGACTTTATAACTTTCTACCTATGCAAAGTTTTGGATGGAAAAAAACAGACACACAGACCTTCTGACTGTCTGGTTTAGCCCTGTTGTTTATTTCTGAAGACTTGTATATGTCTTGAAAAACTGCAAATTAATTCCTATAGACCTGCATTAAAGTCTGATATGATAGACAGAAATTGTAACAATGCTTCAGTTTAGGCTGTGCTTCTCCACTCCACTCTATATCAGGAGAGCAGTCAGAGTCCCTTGTTGTCTGCAGATAGGGACCAGTGTTTAGTAGGAGAGACTCTGTCAAAATGCATGAGTGACCAGAAGAGAACGCTGAGATAGGGATGCTGAGCAACAGACCCCGGGTTACCAGCACGTTTACCAGGGAGCCAAATTTAAAAAAAGGGAGTCAAAATCAGGATAACGGCAAGGAAAATGGAAAGGGGAAGAGAAGGAAGGGTACGGAAGCACCGGAGGACTATTAGAAGATAAAATTTGTGAATGAAAAGGAAAGATATTTTTAATATATATAAGAGAGTAAATTACTGCTTATTAGTGTTATTAATGGATCGATCAGTATAGGCTGCTAGCCTGCTACCAAAAAGATGCAATTCAGCCCATAAGGGTGAACGGCAATGAGAGCAAGAGCAGTGTACTAGCACCAATTTCTGTCGGTGCAAGGATTAAATATTAAGATATATAAATATTAATAAATTATAGTGAGACAATAAGAAAGGGGGGTGACTTACTTCACCAGGGAGGGGGATGCAAGATAAACTCAAGACACTTGTTCCCACTCCTCCCTCTCCAGGATTGCCTTAAGAATTGTAAAGAACTTCAGTGTCCCAATAATGTAACCAAAGACTTCAGTGGAGGATTCAGATTTTTTTTATTACATAAAAAGCTGTGGAATAAAAACAACTTCTGAATCCCCCATTGAAGTCCATAGTTACATCATTTGGACACTGAAGTTCTGAAGTTCTTCACAATTCTTAAGGCTATCTCAGCAAGGGAGGAGTGGGTTCAAGAGTCTTGAGTTTATCTCACCCCCCCCCCCCCCTCGTGAAGTAAGTCACCCCCCCCCCCCCCTTTTTATATTGTCTCACTATAATTAATGAATATTTATGTATCTTAAAATTCTATCCTTGCACCGAAAGCTAATGGTGCTCATAGTACACTTGTACTTTTTTATCACTAGTTATTGCTACCAGGGACCCAGACAGACAACTGAGCTACAGACCCTGAATCACCAGCCTTTGTACACCCTTCTGAGAGAGTGAGAGAGGGATGGCTAGCTCAGATCTTTCCTCAGCATGAAACCTTCTTCTGCCAGGGAGGCGACTGGAGAACCCAGCCCTATGCCTCGCCTGTATTGTTTTGCACCTGAATTCCTCCAATAAAGAAGCACCCTGGTTTACTGCAGACCCTGACTCTCTGGACTTATTTCCTATTGGGGTGCACCATACCTCACCATCCCGTCTGGAGAGCAGCAGCACTTGGTAACACCTTGAAGTTGTCCAGGGGACCCAGCGTGGCGTTGAGGCCACCCCAAACCCAGCCACTGCAGAAGTAGACATTGATGTACACTCACCTAAAGAATTATTAGGAACACCATACTAATACGGTGTTGGACCCCCTTTTGCCTTCAGAACTGCCTTAATTCTACGTGGCATTGATTCAACAAGGTGCTGATAGCATTCTTTAGAAATGTTGGCCCCTATTGATAGGATAGCATCTTGCAGTTGATGGAGATTTGAGGGATGCACATCCTGGGCACGAAGCTCCCGTTCCACCACATCCCAAAGATGCTCTATTGGGTTGAGATCTGGTGACTCTGGGGGCCATTTTAGTACAGTGAACTCATTGTCATGTTCAAGAAACCAATTTGAAATCATTCGAGCTTTGTGACATGGTGCATTATCCTGCTGGAGGTAGCCATCAGAGGATGGGTACATGGTGGTCATGAAGGGATGGACATGGTCAGAAACAATGCTCAGGTAGCCCGTGGCATTTAAACGATGGCCAATTGGCACTAAGGGGCCTAAAGTGTGCCCAGAAAACATCCCCCACACCATTACACCACCACCACCAGCCTGCACAGTGGTAACAAGGCATGATGGATACATAGCATAAATAAATAATGAAAGTGGGGCACACTCTCAAAGTATAGGGATCTTTATTAACACAAATGGTAAAAATGCAGAAATGACAGTAAATCTTAAGAATTAAAATACAGAAAAATGTTGAAATACACTAGGTATAGACAATAAAATTAATTAAATTTAGATTATAAATGATCATAAAAACAAAATGGGTAAAAATATATTAAATACAATACAAATACTATAGTCAATATGCGCATGGATCCCAATATAAACTTTCAATGCGAATAATCAGTCACAAAGTATAAGCTCACTGGTTGTTAGGTATAGAGTCCCATATACGGTTAGCATGATGTTATATATAATTTTTCAGAAAGGTCCTTACTTGCCAATTGTAGCAATGCTCGAAAGCGTATGCAGCCTGTAAGTTTGCGTTAGATAATATTCAGGCTGTTCATACGCACAGCGGCGTCCCGCTGTATTCAATATAGCAAAAGCGATCGCTTATCGATGGTTTGTAGAGGCTTACCCGAGGGTCTTTTGATGTTGGATGTTGAGCTCTCGACACGGCGTACCTGTCTCGGTTCCGGTCTCAAGAGCTAGTGTCCAAGGTTTGAGTTTTTGGCCGCCAGTGAAATTTGTTTGTTGCACGCGGTGTTGATGTCTTTCATCACCAGCGTGGCAGCGATAATTCACTTCGGCGGCTCTCTGGTTAAATGGCAGTTGTCCAGACTTCTTCGGTTTTGCAGGATCTCTCTACTCCATAGGGGGATTGATACCAGACGCGTTTCGGGGATTTACGAAAATGACCCCTTCCTCAGTGGTTAATTTCCCCCTACATGTGTTCCATTTTTATAGTGAATAGGGTATATCGAAAAAACTGGTTCGCAGTCCAGAATTTTTCCGGATTGGGATCCATGCATACCTTTTAACTTTAAACGTATGTCAAGGTAGTATTTTTCAACTATTCTATCTTACATAGATGAATAACATATACTATCTAAAAATAGGTTCCATACATATGAATATAAAATAGATATAAATATAAAAATATATAAAAAGAAAAAAGAAAGAGTGGAATCCTTATATCTGGCATTAATAAGGGAGTGTCTTATTTCAACCATAATGGAGGGGCACCAAAATATAAATGGCAGACTTTTCCTAATGCAGGCTTATTTACACTGTTTAACATTTTCTTTTATTAGATGTCGTAAAGCATCATAAAAGTGTTATATCTATTTCACAAGACATCATAGAAGACGCATAAGAAACGCATTGGTGTAATTTCATTATATCTCCAGGGGATTTAAATTCCCTCCCCTCCTCAGAGGTCTTCATTTAATTTGAATATATTGCGGTTCCGATGCGTCTTCCTTGATAGTTTAATACTGTAGAATTCTCTTTAAATTCTTTCAAAAATAATATTCTTTTCAGAGAACTCTGCAATATTCAATCACCTATGATCAAATAATATATCTGCCAAGCTGTTACTAACATTCAGTCTTGTGGAGAATACACCACATTAATATAGAAACATAGGAATATAAAAATATATAAATATATAAAAGCAACATACAGTCTAGATGCGGTTTCAATTTCATCTTCCATATGGCTATTTTTGTTCTAATGAATTCTGTACTAGTGTGTCATATTTGTGGATACATGTTCTCATTCTGTTTACGCCAAATCCGGACTCTACCATTTGAATGTCTCAACAGAAATCGAGACTCATCAGACCAGGCAACATTTTTCCAGTCTTCAACAGTCCAATTTTGGTGAGCTCGTGCAAATTGTAGCCTCTTTTTCCTATTTGTAGTGGAGATGAGTGGTACCTGGTGGGGTCTTCTGCTGTTGTAGCCCATCCGCCTCAAGGTTGTGCGTGTTGTGGCTTCACAAATGCTTTCCTGCATACCTCGGTTGTAACGAGTGGTTATTTCAGTCAACGTTACTCTTCTATCAGCATGAATCAGTCGGCCCATTCTCCTCTAGCATCAACAAGGCATTCTCGCCCACAGGACTGCCGCATACTGGATGTTTTCCCCTTTTCACACCATTCTTTGTAAACCCTAGAAATGGTTGTGCGTGAAAATCCCAGTAACTGAGCAGATTGTGAAATACTCAGACCGGCCCGTCTGGCACCAACAACCATGCCACGCTCAAAATTGCTTAAATCGCCTTTCTTTCCCATTCTGACATTCAGTTTGGAGTTCAGGAGATTGTCTTGACCAGGACCACAACCCTACATGCATTGAAGCAACTGCCATCTGATTGGTTGACTAGATAATCGCATTAATGAGAAATAGAACAGGTGTTCCTAATAAATCTTTAGGTGAGTGTATATAGCGCCCAGTTGTGCTTTTTTCCTCCAACCTGTTCTACACAGTGCATCCTCTTTACCTTTTTACCTTTATATACACATTTAAAAAATGAAATAGAATCATAGAACACAAATGCACAGAGGTTGTAAGAACCATAAAAAAAAATGCGAGAACCACGCTGGTCTTTTAACTAGGTCTACTAGGAGGCATCAATGTTGGACACCTATATTTTATAATTGAAGGACAAATACATCAGTCTGTCTGTAATGAACTTGTTTGTATTGTGCAAGCTAATGAACAGATCAGTCTTTGTGAGGAAGCAGACTTGTGAAGACTGGTAATTGTAGCAACAGTAATCATGAATTTCAGTTTTCCATCAGGGTACATATATAGATGAGTCGTTTTTGTCACTTTTTTTGCTGTGATTTTCATAATCGCAGCAAAAATAAGCCAATTTTTCTAAAAATGCTAAAGAAACGACCCCTGTAACTATACAAACAGGCCATTGCTGGTTTTGGTATGGTACGGTGCAGAAACTGGTATGAGGACAAAAGTATGAAGACAGAACACATGTAGTATTTGGCCATCTCTGGCAGTCCTATAGAGAATGAATGGAGTGGCAATGCACATGCTCAACCTGCCATCCATGAATGCAGGACTTCGGTTCACATGATCAGTGGGGGTCCCAGTGGTCACACCCCTAACTATCAGATACTAATTTTCTGTCTTGTGGATGGGGGATAATTTTCGATCTTGGCACAAATCCCTTTAGCCAAACATAGGGGACATAGGGGAAGTTACCAATTGGGGGTGTGTCCCTGCACAGACTGACTCTATCCAATCAGTGCTGCCATTTTCAGACTGTGCAGGTACACCCCCCCCCCTCCCAACTTGTTACCTCCCCTCTGTACCCCTGCTGAAGGCTAATAGCAATTCATTCATAACTTCTAGTGCAAATAATAATGGAATGGCACAACATAGAGACATAAGATTAGATGCTCCAGAATTGTTAGTATGTGGGGAATGCATGGAGCTAATAAAATAGGCAGGTCAGTAGTGGTGAAAGGTCCTCTTTAAGTCCACTCCTGCATCATTGAAAGCTACAGAAGTGTTAGTTATTGAGGAAAAATAGATCCGCACAAATAAACTTGTCATCCGTGTATGCATGGCAGTATATGGAGTGAGCTGTACAGTCTCTGTGAATTTCTGCTTAGCTTTACACAGATTCCTTGCAGATTTTAGTTGTGAATAGTGCAGAAGCTGGCTAGGGTCTGTAGCTCTATATTCCCATCTTAGCGTATTCTTCTGGACACTCTGAAGTCTGGCAGTCTCTCCTACTAAGCACTGATCCCCATCTGAAAGCAACTAGAGGCTTTGACTACTCTCCTTATATACAGTTTCTAGCTGAACTAGAACCTTCTAGTAGAAGGGGTGGAGTGGAGAAGCACAGCCTAAACAAAAACATTGTTACAATTTCAGTCTATCATAGATGGAGCTTCAATGCAAGTCAGTGTGGAAAGACTAAGCAGTTTATTTTTAAGACACAAACAAGTCTTTAGACATAAACAACAGAGCCAAACCAGCCAGGTCAGTGAGTGTTTTTTTCCCTCCAAAAAAGCTAATTAGCCAGACAGAGTACACATATTTATTTCCGGAACATCCACAAACTCTTTGTTTTTACAGCCTTCCCAATGTGCACAAGGGCCTTTCTCGCCTTAAAGGTATACCTATTGTCTATGGCACGGGGAGTCTCACGCACAGCATTAGCATGTGGACAAGATTCTTCGACCTTTTGTCCTATCCCTCCCGTCCTACGTGCGCAAATCTATGGAGGTGATCAAAAAATTGGAGGGGATTCAGATGGAGGATCATACCACACTGGACAGCTTGGATGTTGAGGCGCTTTACAGCTCCATACCCATGACATAGGGTGTGGGGCTGTGGCGGACTTCCTAAGGCAGCGTGGCACTCTTTTATGGTCACATAATGATTTTATATTAGAGCTCCTCCAATTTATTTTAAAACACAATGTGTTCCTATTTGATCGCCAGGTGTATCACCAGCTCAGGGGGGTGGCGATGGGGAGCCTGTGTGCCCCCACGTTCGCCAACCTTTACCTGGGCTGGTGGGAACGGGAGTTTGTCTTTGCCGACGAGAACGGTAAATGGGCGCTGTAACGGACCGTTTCAGCAGACAAGGGGTTAAAATCCGTTTAGGCGATATGCCCCTTTCCGAGAGACAGGCACAGCTACTGCAGAACACCAACCTCCCGAACTGGATACAAAATAACACTCCAAACTGGAACCTCGCAAATAGCTGTCAGCAGACGAACAGGAAAAGCGTATCAGTCAGCTTACACTCCTGGCAATCAGTCTCCAACAGCATACAGGGAATCCCCCCAATGACGAGACAAGGCTCCGTCTTGAGGGTCAGCAGTGCTCTCACGTGCTGGCACACCCAGCCTGGTTTTTATTACAGTTTTGCAAATACAGAACAGATACAACACATCCCCACAATGCATCATGGTTTCCTCCCCTCTGTCCCGGAGACAACCGAAGACAATCCAATTATCTCTCAGGACAAAAGGGAGATCGCCAATACACATGTGGAGACAACAGGACAGACATCACCATTTAAACACACAATGGGACAATAGAAACACACCCACACAAAATCCTCCCCTCTGCCGATGATGACCATTGAACACAATGACGAATATAATTATCAAAGGCAGAGAAATACAGTTTTATAAAACATATCACAGGAACCCCAAAACATGCAATAACCCCATAACCAATATATCCTCGGAACCGGGGGATCTGGGTGAACCACATATCCAAAATTCACCCACATCCGTTCAGTAGTTTGGAAGATACAGTTTTATGCCAGTTACACTGAAAATATACAAGTTATACAGAAAATAGTCACTAATAAATGTGTCCCCTGTTTGGTAGTTTCAAACTGTGCACCAAATACAGGCAAGATAGCACCGTGTTGAAAAGTCAGAACAGTGTCTGTGAGTTAAAATGGCCGCTATCTATTGTTCTCACCATGTGCTCCAGCCAAGCAAGTAAGGCAAATGATGCAATCCAGGGACAGAGGGCTCCGTCCCAAGTGCCTTAAGACCCAATAACTTAAGGGACCATAATCCCAGGGCAGGAGGCTGGTAAACAGCCCCCTCCAAAACACAGTGGCGAGGTTGGTTTCGCCACAGGCGCAACACATTAACTTGTGGTTACGTTATATTGATGACGTGCTCGTTTTATGGTCAGGAAACAAATCTGAATTTGACAACTTTGTACAGGATTTAAATATGCAGGCAGCCAGAACCGCAGGGGCAACACAGTTCATCGTTTACTCACGGTTAGCAGAAAGTCTCCCTGGGCCGGCAGCACTGTGTTAAGGGAGACAGCACGAAATCCTCTGAGGCATGCTCTGTGGTAGGGAAGCACCAGCCTAGATGGAGGCTGAGGTGCCCTTGATGGCAGTGGTGTTTAAGGTGCTTGTGGTGGCTGAGTCCCTTGGTGTTATTTGTCGTGACGCCAGTACCGTTAATGGTGGTACAACCAGTTGTAGTAGTATTGAAGAATAAAGTAGACAGTGGTAGGATATATGTGGAAGTAAAGGGATGGCACTCAAAACATAGGTGATGTATGGAGGATAGGTAGATACAAAGATTATTTATTAAATAATGGCTGGATGTGCCTGAAAAAACAATGGCTGGGTATGCCTGAATGAAAATGGTAACATAAAATGTGTCGTCAAATAGATGTAGACAATTACATAAGGCAGATCGCTAGTAAATATATATGCATATATATATGTCTGTAGGTATCAGCACTTGTATACAGTATAAAATTAAAAATAAAAAATTTAAAAGTAACCAACTGGTAAAAATGGTAATTTGATTGTCAATTCATATAAAAAACCTGTTGGAGAAAAAAATCTATGGGAATTGAATTCCAATGTTCAAGGAGAGGTATTTGACACCTGTTGAAGAAAAGCCTGTGGGGGAAAGTTCAATCCTATGATGCAATACCCATTAGAGGGGATGAATGTATAAATCCTGTAGATACTGGACAATGTCCTGAAATGTCAATTGCATTCAAATCCTGTTGGAGGAAAAAGACATCTGGTGGACTAATAAGGTAAGTGTCTCCTTGTAAGCAGAGTTTCTTTACAGGTCCGATGTCATGAGCTGTATATGAAAAAAACTACTGCTGTGTAAGCAGGTACGTTACCCTCCTGTTGGTCGCTGATGCGATAGTAAGCGGCTCCTTCCTGCAGAGCGGCGGGCACGTGTCAGTTACCCGCCTGCTGAGTGTTCCGGCCGTGCGGTCTTCACTTCCGGTGACGTCACATCGGTTTGAAGTGGAGTTTCCCGCTCAAGTTGATGTCGGCTTGCCACGTGGGAGTGGGTGGCGGGAAAATGCTGCAGTTTGAACAGGAGGGGAAGAAAAATAGCTCCGGAGCTTTTGTTAAGTTATAGGATCCTTTTTCTTGGTGCTAGCTAGTTTGAATAGGCTGACTCAATATCCCATACGCGTTTCGGAGCGTGCTGCTCCTTCTTCAGTGGAAATGAGTCGCCTATTCCATTTTGAGGATTTATAGGGGTCTAATTGCATCCAATTAGTAGTTGTGGGTGTGGTCAAGGATTTTTTTCTTCTTTTTTGGTATTGGGTAAAGTGTGTCCTGGATCCTTGAGGTAGAATAGGGATAGGTATCGTATCCTCATGGATATATATGCAATATTTGTCACATAATTGTAATGGATGGCGGTAGAGTAGGAGTGCGATGTAATTTGCACTGCTAGAATTAAAATCTCAGGTAAAATAAAAATAAAAATATAAAATATAAAATAAAAATGGATAAAAAATAAATAAATATGAAAATGGTAGTCAATATACGTATGGATTAATACGTATGGAAAAAGTACTAGGAGGCATACACATGGTTTAAACATGAGGTAGTGTTTAATTGGATGCATGTATATTGGCGGTGTGTGGACTGATATGGAGTGAAAAGGCGTGTTCAATAGTGTGTATACATATTGTTGCAACAAATGTAATTCAATGTTTGTCAGCCATGTGTCAGATGGTAGTATATCTGATTGTATCCCATTAAGGTGTGGAGGGATAATTGATCGTGGATAGGGGGGAGGAGTCCACCCAGGAGGAGGAGTCGGAGTGCTGGTACCCAAAACAAGAAATGGGAGACAATATAGCTACATTCCGTAAATGCATTGAATCTGATATTAGAAGAATGAACTTGAATAAAACACACTACAACATAAGCAGAAGAGAGATGCATGCAATCAAACAGATACAATCAACTTTAAATCTAACTATTAGACCAGCCGATAAAGGTGGAGCAATTGTCCTGCAAAATACCGAAGAATATATGTCAGAATGCAGACGACAACTATCAGACTCACAAACATACATCACCCTCAAAAAAGACCCCACTGAGAACTTTCTTAGAGAACTAATGACCCTGTCACAAATTGGTAGAGACAAAGGCATCTTGAACGAACAAGAATACACCTTCATCACCAGTTCACAAAATAGAATCCCTGTATTTTACTGCTTACCAAAAATCCACAAAGATCCAATCCACCCACCAGGCAGACCAATTATTTCAGGAATCGGATCCCTCACCTCTAATCTTTCCCAATATATAGACCGATTACTACAGCCTACAGTCAAACTAATACCATCATACATAAAAGATACCACAGACATTGTAAAGACTATTGAACATATAAAATATGATAAACACTGGCTACTATGTACTATGGATGTCAATTCACTTTACACTATCATCAACCACAAACATGGTACTACTGCCCTGAGAGAACAACTTAATCATTACCAAACCTTACACACTGATCAAATCGATTTCTTAATAGATGGAGTCACATTTATCTTAACTCACAACTACTTCATGTTTGACTCAACTTTCTATCTACAACAGTGCGGGACCGCCATGGGTACCAGGTTCGCCCCCAGTTACGCCAACATCTTTATGGCCCAGTGGGAACACGATTTCATCACCCCACTACTGGGGACGAGCCTGGTACTATGGCGCAGATATATAGACGACATCATCTTCATTTGGAGCGATACGAGGGAAAAATTAGATATATTCCTAGAGAACATCAATACAAACGACAGAAATATAACACTCACAACCAACATAAGCCAAACACAAGTAGAATTCCTTGACTTACTAATCAAAATAACAGACAATAAACTAGAATGCTGCACCTATCAAAAACCAGTGATGAAAAACAATTATATTCTGCACTCTAGTTGCCATCTGCCCAGCTGGTTATTAAATATCCCAACTAGCCAGTTTAGACGCCTAAAAAGAAATTGTACACAGGATAGCCAGTTCGAAATCGAAGCAGAAAATCTGAAAAAACAGTTTGCAGCAAAAGATTACCCGACATCAACAATAGATAGATCACTAGAAAAAGTACGACTAATGGACAGAACAAAATTTTTTGTGAATACCAATGTGACTACTACAACCACGACCAAAAATAAAGAGGCCCCCCGAATAATTTTACCATATAACGCACATTACAAAAAGCTTGAAACAAGTATACATAAACACTGGCATCACATCCTAAGTGATAAAATCATAGGCCAATCAATACCAGATAAACCACAGATTACATATACCAGAGCCCCCAACCTCGGTCTGCGCCTGGCACCAACAACCAAAAGAAACAAGAGTGAATCAAACCATAACTGGCTATCATTACATGGCTTCTTTAGGTGCGGCAAATGCATCAATTGCAAAACTACAAATTTTCCGAAAAAGACAACAACAGTCGAATCAACCAATAGCCCATATAAACTTGAGATCCGTGAACATCTTTCCTGTCATTCTAATAATGTAATATACATTCTACAATGCCCATGCCTCAAACAATACATAGGACGTACCAAGAGATTACTTAAAACAAGGATATCCGAACACATATCAAATATTAAAAAAGGTTACGAATTACACTCAGTCTCTAAACACTATAAAGAATACCATAACTGCGATCCGTCTTCACTTATCTACACAGCCATAGAGAGAATCCCACGTCAATGGAGAGGCGGCAACCACATAGCGGCCATGTCCAGGTCAGAATCCAGGAAAATATTCGAATTTGACACAATGATCCCAAGAGGTCTCAATGCTGAGATGGAGATTTTTGGCTTCCTATGAAAGATACACATTATTCCACACCCATCTTCTTGACTCGGGCGGGGCGCCCACCTTGGAAACCGGAGTCGTAGTCAGGCTGTCTACCAGCACTCCGACTCCTCCTCCTGGGTGGACTCCTCCCCCCTATCCACGATCAATTATCCCTCCACACCTTAATGGGATACAATCAGATATACTACCATCTGACACATGGCTGACAAACATTGAATTACATTTGTTGCAACAATATGTATACACACTATTGAACACGCCTTTTCACTCCATATCAGTCCACACACCGCCAATATACATGCATCCAATTAAACACTACCTCATGTTTAAACCATGTGTATGCCTCCTAGTACTTTTTCCATACGTATTAATCCATACGTATATTGACTACCATTTTCATATTTATTTATTTTTTATCCATTTTTATTTTATATTTTTATTTTTATTTTACCTGAGATTTTAATTCTAGCAGTGCAAATTACATCGCACTCCTACTCTACCGCCATCCATTACAATTATGTGACAAATATTGCATATATATCCATGAGGATACGATACCTATCCCTATTCTACCTCAAGGATCCAGGACACACTTTACCCAATACCAAAAAAGAAGAAAAAAATCCTTGACCACACCCACAACTACTAATTGGATGCAATTAGACCCCTATAAATCCTCAAAATGGAATAGGCGACTCATTTCCACTGAAGAAGGAGCAGCACGCTCCGAAACGCGTATGGGATATTGAGTCAGCCTATTCAAACTAGCTAGCACCAAGAAAAAGGATCCTATAACTTAACAAAAGCTCCGGAGCTATTTTTCTTCCCCTCCTGTTCAAACTGCAGCATTTTCCCGCCACCCACTCCCACGTGGCAAGCCGACATCAACTTGAGCGGGAAACTCCACTTCAAACCGATGTGACGTCACCGGAAGTGAAGACCGCACGGCCGGAACACTCAGCAGGCGGGTAACTGACACGTGCCCGCCGCTCTGCAGGAAGGAGCCGCTTACTATCGCATCAGCGACCAACAGGAGGGTAACGTACCTGCTTACACAGCAGTAGTTTTTTTCATATACAGCTCATGACATCGGACCTGTAAAGAAACTCTGCTTACAAGGAGACACTTACCTTATTAGTCCACCAGATGTCTTTTTCCTCCAACAGGATTTGAATGCAATTGACATTTCAGGACATTGTCCAGTATCTACAGGATTTATACATTCATCCCCTCTAATGGGTATTGCATCATAGGATTGAACTTTCCCCCACAGGCTTTTCTTCAACAGGTGTCAAATACCTCTCCTTGAACATTGGAATTCAATTCCCATAGATTTTTTTCTCCAACAGGTTTTTTTATATGAATTGACAATCAAATTACCATTTTTACCAGTTGGTTACTTTTAAATTTTTTATTTTTAATTTTATACTGTATACAAGTGCTGATACCTACAGACATATATATATGCATATATATTTACTAGCGATCTGCCTTATGTAATTGTCTACATCTATTTGACGACACAT